>NW_022163746.1:300000-481610 GCF_008728515.1 Papio anubis
AACATTCACACGACAGAACAAACATTTCTCCATGCAAACTAGGATCCCTACGCTTTCAACTTCAGGGCTTGCTGATGAGTGACCAGGACTTTGGGGATGATTAGCCCCAATCCTCCACCAAATGACTGTGTTTGCTTCCTTTCATATTTTGACCCCGTGCTTTTTGGCTAAAGTATAAAAGAAGAGAAATCTGAAATGTGTTCTTGAACGTTCAAAGCTCCAATTCCTGCAGAAGAGAATTTAAAACAAACCCCCCCTTCGACTCTCGGCAGGAGTGGACAGCAATATCTCCGCTTAGAAATCTGCAGGTGAAGGACGGGCCGAGCCAGAGGAAATCTGTTTCTCATTAGAATTCTTGGCGGAGCATTTTGAGGCGCATCTGGAAAAGAAATGAGGAGAAGGACTGCCAGTGAGGTTTGTTTAATAAGCACCTTTCTCCCCTCACACGTCTGCTGGCTTTCCCGTCCGCAGGCCACCTGGGACCAGGTTTTCCAGTCCCTCTGCAGCCCCCGACATGTGTCTGTATATAATCTGGGTATATGGCGTACAAAGTGGAGAATCCAAATAAGGAAAACCCATTTCACTGTCATTTTTCTAAATGTCAAATGAAATTCTCCCTCAGACACTCTCCCTTTCACAGATGCGGTGGATATGAAGGGGAAGAGTCCGTGATAAGGGTCCCTTTGATTAATTTGTGCAGAACGACAGTCTTCAAGGTGACATCTTAACCACGGCTTTTATCTGAGCATCACATTTGCTTGAAGTAACAGATCTTCATTTTGCAGATGGGGAAAACCAATAACAACAACAACGAAAATACAAAACCAAACCAAAGCTGAGGCCCAGAGAGAAGAGGTAACTCACACAGTTTCACAGTCACTGGGAGTCGGAGCTGAGATGAGGAGTCTGGTTCCTGTCTCCCACAGTGTGCTGTAGATCAGAGCACCCCCCAGACCCCACCACGTTCTCTTTCCTGGATGTGCCAGGTCCTAGCGTAAATGCAGCTTCCACCCAGAAACCCTCCCCGACCCAAATCCACCCTCAAGTCAGGCCTCCCTGTTGGCGCTCTATGTGCGTTTTCTTTGTGGCACTTATCTGATTTTCATCAGAGCTTTGTATGATTATTTGCTTAAATCTCCCTCTCCAGCAAGATTGTAAGCCCCCTGAGATAGAAACTGTGTCCTGTCTTGTTCATCGTTGTATCTACACCACCCTGCACAGTGTCTAGTCCATGACAGACCCACAAAAAAATATATTGTGAAATAAACGAATAAATGATTGAAAAATTGCCCAACACAGTAGTGAAGGCTGAACATAGACCAGCTTCCTTACTTCCTTGATGAGTTAGCCAGTAAGGGATTTCCCAAGGAAATTTCTAGATATTCTGTTGTTTCTCATTGATATTATATAAAAACCTTTTGCTAAACACTGAGAAACTTCCTAAGGCATGTGAGAGACTGAAAGACTATGAATTGTGCAGGATTTCTGCTTTTTGCTGGCCTAGGAGCATAAGGGATGGATAGACCAGGAGCGCCAGCAGAAGTTAGTCTATGTCCTGTGGGTGACGTCCCGCTCCCTGTGCCAGCTGTGTGTTCTAGGGGATAATCACTGCTTCCTGGGTGAGCGTATGAGGGCATCATTCAGTCTGAGTAATGGGCTAGTTCTTCCTGGCTTTGCCACCAGTCCTGCAGCCTGGGAGAGCACCAATCAAAAGGTGGTTGTGGCACACATCATCCAGTTCATATGGGGAAACTGAGGCAAGTGGGGAAGACTGTTCTTGTAGTGGCAGAGCTGGAACCAGAATCCAGGGCTCCTGCCTTTTTGTCTGCTCTTCTCCCCAGCACTGTTCAATCAATCAGCACTTGCCATGTGCTCAGTGCTGTCTATACTATGAGGTTGGTGCAAACATAATTGCAGTTTTCACTATTACTTTTAATGGCAAAACCCACAATTGCTCACCCACCTAATAGGTTCTGAAATGGATGCAAAAAGTCTTGAAAATTAAGCACACAAAAGTTAAATACACAAAATGAGCATAGAGCGTGGTCCCACCTTCCAGGAACTTAGTTTTGGTGGAGAGTGAAACTAAATTCTTGAAACAATGATCAATGAAAGATTGCAAGTCTAGGTCATGACATGCTATGTTGTGTGCAGGACAAACTCTAAGCACTGAGAATTCTAAGAGGTCATTTGACAACTGTGCACAACTCTATCTTGAGTGCGCCTGTGACCGTGAAAAATTTCCGCACGGCAGGAAGTCCTGGAGGTTGCAGTGCAGCAGTAAAGAGCACAGAGTGTTTGGAGTTAGACCTCCAGGCTCTGCTGCTTCCTGCTCTGTGACCGTGGGCAGGTCACTGAGCCTCCCTCAGACTTGATCTTCTCTTCTGTAAAATGAGATGAGAAGATAACAGCGATACTTCCTTCGTAGGGTTGTTGTGAGAATTACATTCATGTAACATTTGTCAACTACTATAAGGTGACTTGCCACAAATAGTAGTAATTATCATGAATACAAATAAAGCTATATGAAGATAAAATGGGTTATCTTCAGGAGATTGAGCCCCCAGCCATCAATGGTATTTCAACTCTGGCTAGAAATTATAGAAGACATTCAATTTTAGAAGGGAGTAGCTCCTAGAACCAGATGGTATTTAAGGTCTTTCCCAATACTGATCACAAGATGAATTGTGAGGACATTAGCTGGCCCTTGAGAATGCTACATGTTGGCCAAGTGGGAAGTGGGGAAGGGTGTTTCCTAGAAGACGGGAACTGCGTGAGCAGAGGCTTGGAGGAGGCACAGAGCTCGAAGCTATTGTACTCACATATCCAGAACTTCATCCCACTTGTGTTTTCTGAACACGTTGTGGAGGGACTCTTTACAGCTTGCAGAGGTCCAATCAGCGGGACTGCAGTAGCTCTGAGGTCTTCCACTTGTGTGTTTCAGAATTTTGTGAACAATTGAGGGCAGGGGAGTTTGTGAATTCAGCATGAATACAAAGGCGTTCTGACCGTGTTAGTTCACTCCTGCTCATCAGGGTAGTTTTCTAATGGGACTGATTTCCTTATGTTCAGCTTCTGAACTCAACTGAAACAACCTTCCTCTACCCAAAACAAACAAACCAATGAGGTCATTTTACCACCTGGCCAAGTCTCTGCACAAACCTCCACATGGGGCAGCATTATTGGAGACAGAGCTGGTGAAGGAAAAACAATTCACCAGGAAGAGCTTGCTTTGATATTCAGATGAGTTTATAAGGTAAATTTTTTTCTTTTTTCTTTTTTCTTTTTTTTTTTTTTTGGTGGAGTCTCACTCTGTCATCAGGCTGGAGTGCAGTGGTGCAATCTCAGCTCACTGCAACCTGCACCTCCTGGGTTCAAGAGATTCTCCTGCCTCAGCCTCCCAAGTAGCTGGGACTACAGGTGTGCACCACCATGCCCAGCTAATTTTTGTATTTTTGGTAGAGACGGGATTTCACCATGTTGGCCAATATGGTGTCTATCTCTTGACTTCGTGATCTGCCTGTCTTGGTCTCCCAAAGTGCTGAGATTACAGGCATGAGCCACTGCGCCTGGCCTATAAGGTAATTTTTAAAGTAGAAATCATAAAAGAAAACTCTGTGGTCACGTTCATGTACCCTAAGATCTATCTACATACAACTTTTATTAGCAAAGTTAACAGGGGAGGGTAATGTTTCTGTATTACCCTGAAACGGAGACCTCTGCCTTTCTGCCCAGGCACCCAAGAGAATGTGCTCTGGGCTTTCTGCTCGGAGAGGCTGAAAGTGATGATTACCTAATGTGCAAAGTAGCACTTAAAAAAAACTAATTGGAAACAACTTTGGATGTCTTATACGCCCTCATTTCAGTTACAATTGGCTTTATTTACAGTTCAGAGGGTCTGCAGCTGGAAGGCATGTGGGGTGGGGCACTGCTTCTGCAGGCCCAGGTGAAGCCTGTGCAGATGGCGACTGTCTCACCACCGCAGAGGACAGTGATATCTAAGAACCACCCCCTTGCTGCCTGCCTCGATGCCTGGGGATCTCCTGAATGAGGAGGGAAACCACACATTCTCTGTGGCATCGTACACCTTTCAGACTTGTGGTTTTAGTAGTTCTCTGCTATGCTGAGCTTTGTCTTTTGAAGCTGCTGCTGGAGAAAATCAGCTCAGCTGCTTCTCCAGGGGGGAAGCCAGACAGAAGGTCATTACTTTGCTCACTGCCCGCCACAGCCCTGTTCTCCACAGAAATGTGTCCTTCTACAACAGACACACCCAAGCTTGGTTTTCAGCAATGCTCTCAGTCTGTCTTATTTGTCACTGCATCCCAAGTACAAGCACAGTACCAAGTCCATAGCGGACACTCAAGACATACATGGGTGTGGATGGATGTTCTGTGCTGGGTGTTAGTTGCACAATGGTCAAGAAGGTGCAGTGAGCATGGTAGGTATCTGGCAGCAAGGAGGGTTGGTATGGGTTATGTTCATTTATCCCACAGGGAAGCAGGTTTGCTCAAAGACAAGGTACAGAAGGAGCAGGTGAGGGCCCTGAGAACCAAGCATCCTCTCCCACAAGTCTTCCTCCCTCATCAACAGCTGAAGGATGGATCTCCTCTCCTGTCATTAATCTGGGAGTGTATAGTCTACTCACTTGTCTAAAGGGGGCAACAGAACATTCCCTCCCTACCCCAAGGGGTATTGGGGAGCTGTATGACAAGAACAAGGTGCTGTATAGATGCTGGGCTTTCCTCTGATGACAGAACCAAGCCCTCTCAAGAACTAGTGCCCAAGAGCTGCCCAGCATCCTTAGCAAATTGTACTGGGAAGGGCCAGGCAGTTAAGTGTTCACCTATCAGTGAAGGCCATCCCTTCTAAGCGACCTCATTTCCCAATGTGCTCAGCCTCCTGGACAGTTAGAACACACCCACCCAAAGTGGCACAAATTAAAGCAAGTTTCAGTGTCAGCTGCTACCTTCTCCACAGGTGGTTCTGCTTGACCTGGAGTGTCAGGGAAGGGGACCCTCAATGCCCTCTTCTCTTTTGCAGATGAATACATATGCTTGGATAAAAGGCAACCCTGAAAACCTAGGCTTTATTTTTTTCCAAATGAGAAAATTAAACAAAAAAGACCTTCTGGAGCCAACTTGACATATAAACTTTTACTAATATAGATAGAAAAGTCAAATCCTACTAATGAGGTACTACTACTGATTTCTTGGCTTTCTTTTTAACAAATTCTGTCAAGGGATCACTTTTCCAATCTAAAAATGCATTGATTGAGTTCCTTTGAGGGTTTTGTATGTTCCTCAAATAGTATTTTGTTAGTCAAAAATAGTTATTGAAAAAACACCCTGTCATTAAGCGCCTAAGGCCACTCCTTTACTGAAGAATAATTTTAGGGGACTGGTTTATCAACAGTACCTTCAGGAAAGGTGACACTCCCTAATTACCGAAATCTTTACTTCATTCCTAAAATGAGGATTCATGACAGAATTCCCTGGATGCTAATAAGGGTTTTCAGAGCGCAGCTTGTATTTAGGGTCTTAGCTTCTAATACATATCATGTCACTGTGACCTCTGGATTCTGTCTCTAGCCCATTCAATGGGTAAGGAACAGGTTTATATTTAATAGAGGCAGAAGAGACCAACTTGGGCCAGAGAATTTTTCTTTCTGGGATATCACTGCACTCTGCAAAATTGTATAAAAACTAATTTCTGAAGTTCCAGGCACAGAGGTATCTCCTTCTTGGTGTGCCATAGTAACTTACGAAGTTTTAATTTAATCCTGGAAAGAAAATCTCTTTTCACTGGAAAGATATAGGTGGAATAACAACAACTATAATTTCCATTTACTGTGGAAGGAAGACCTTTTATCGAATACTTACGTGTCAAGCACTATGCAAAAGAGTTTACATGTATTATCTCATTTATTCTTTTCTAAAATAGCTTTTGGTATTCTTTTCATTCATTTATTTTCAATCCTGTTTTGCCAGTAACATGTCTTAAAGCTATAAATATACGTCTAGGTACTGCTTTATCTGCTTCCCACAAGTGTTATTGAGTAGATTTTTTACAGTTGTTCAAACCTAAATATTTTGTAATTTTTTATTAAAACTTTCCCTTTCATCCACAGTAAACAGGAGTATGTTTGTTTCTGATTTAATAGTATTCTGCATAGAAAATATGATTTCTATGCTTTAAATTATTTGAAATTTCTTGATACTCTCTTTGCTAAAATGGTCGACATGTGCTTGAAAAATATATATATTCTCTATTTTGATGCAGGCTTCCATATTTCTATATTGGAGCAGGTTTACTAAATTATCTCCTCATACCTTACATATCCTTACTCTTTTTGTTTATCCTTACTCTTTTTTACTTTACATATCCTTACTGTTTTACTGCTTGATTTGTTTGGTCCTGATAAAGTACATTAAAAATATTACACCATGATAGGGATGAATGTATGAGTTAATTTAAAAAATATATTACATGGTGAATATGAATGAATGTAACTTCTCTTTATAATTTAGTCATGTTAAGTGCATACAAATTCACAACCATTATATATTCTTAATGGGATGTTGCTTTTATAACTTTGTAATGTTCTTATTCTTGATAATGCTTTGGTCTTATATTTGTCTGTTCTCATACTGCTATAAAAAACTATGGGAAACTGGGTAATGTATGAAGAAAGAGGTTTAATTGACTCATCGTTATGCATGCTGTATAGGAAGCATGGCTGGGGGGCCCCAGGAAACTTACAATCATAGTGGAAGGCGAAGGAGGAGCAAGCACATCTTACCATGGCAGAGCAGGAGAGAGAGAGTGAGGGGGAAAGTACTACACACTTTTAAACAACCAGATCTCATGACAACTGACTCATTATCATGAGAACAGCAAGGGGGACATCCGCCCCCATGATCCAATCACCTCCCACCAGGGCCTGGGAATTACAATTCAACATGAGATTTGGGTGGGGACAAACCATATCAGGTCTTAAATTTTATGTGGTCTGATATAAATATTGTTAGATATGTATATTAATTACATAGGGCTGCCATAACACATTACCATAAACTGGGTGGCTTAAACCCATAGAAATTTATTTTCTCACAGTTCTAGATGCTGGAAGTCTGAAATCAAAGTGGAATCAACACCTGAAATTGACAGGGCCATGCTCCCTCCAAATATTCTAGGAGGGGAAACTTTCTTGTCTCTTCTAGCTCTTAGTAGCCCTAGGCATTCTTCGGCTTGTGGCAGCATAACACCAGTGTCTGCCTCCCCCATCACATGGCTGTCTTCTGTGCATCTGTGTCTCTCATCTTCTTATAAGGACACCAGCTGGGCACGGTGGCTCATGCCTATAAACCCAGCACTTCGGGAGGCCAAGGAAGGCGGATCACGAGGTCAGGAATTTGAGACCAGCCTGGCCAACATGGTGAAATCCCATCTCTACTAAAGATACAAAAAATCAGCCAGGCATGGTGGCACGCCTATAATCCCAGCTACTCATGAGGCTGAGGCAGGAGAATCACTTGAACCCGGGAGGCGGAGGTTGCAGTGAGCTGAGATGGCGCCATTGCGCTCCAGTCTGGGTGACAGGGTGAGACTCTATTTCAACAACAAAAAAAAGGACACCAGTCATGCTGGCTTAAGGGCCCACCCTATTCCAATATGACCTCATGTTAATTTTATTACATCTGCAATGACTCTTTTCAAATAAGGTCACATTGTGAGATACTGGGAGTTGAGACTTCAACATATCTTTTAGGGGCACACAGTTTCACCCATAACAATATATATTTCATGTTTTGGTTAGCATTGGACTGGTATATCTTTTTCTAGCTTTTTATTTCCAATTGTTACGGTCTTGCTTTAGGTATAGCTCTTAGAAACTTTGTTCATTTGTTTTATCTAATCTGAGAATGTTTCATTTGAGAGGTAATCTGTTTACATTTATTATAATGACATGTAGTTTAACTGATTTCCGCCATATTTTGTTTTCTATTTCCCACCCTTTTGCCTTGCTTTGGTTTTTCTCCTTTCTAGCTGTCTTAGTCCCCCCAACACACACGCGCGCGCACACACACACACACACGCACACAAAGCAGACTCTGAAATAATGGCTTGTCTGCAGCTTGTTTATTTTAGGAAATGATTCAAGGAACAGGAGTGGGGCGGGGGCTGGAAAGAATGAAAAAGGGATGAAGAGAAAGCTCATCACCACCATAGGCAAACAGGGCTCAATCCCATTAGGGACCCTGGAGGAGGGACATAGATACATCTTGGTCTTGTCATCAGCGACACTAACGCTGCTTTTCAAATGTGGCTGTATCATTTTAATGTATGTTTCTCTATCACCTGTAGAGCAGAGAGTATTTGGAGCACAGGGCGTACATTGCAGCATGAATTTATGCCACTATCCTGGCATGTCTGCATGTCTGCCGTTTAACTTCTACGTCATCCTATGAGGCAGTTTATCATCCCTATTTTAGAAAGGAAGAAATTGAGGCTCAGAGAGGTAAAGTAAATTGCCTGAAGTCACACAGATAAAAAGCGATGTAGCCAGAACTCAAACTCTGTTTTATCTGATTCCACAGCCATCCCTTCCAACCTTAAGCTCTACTGCCTGTGTGGTGTTGGGTGTGAGTGGGAGCTAGACTGGGTTTCTTGAGTTGAGGGACACCCCTCATCACACCCTTATCAGTCCTCAAATAGGGGTACAACTCTTCCATGAAAGGGAACGAAGAGACTGAGCTACTGGACACCAAGCTGTATGGGACTGAACCCATTCATGTCTGAACAGGAGTGTTCCAGAAGGACTCTGAAAATTACAGAAGCCAAGAGATTTCATCATCTTTATTCAAAGAAAGGGTTTTGTTTGTTGGTTTTTTGGATTTTTTTTGGACCACAACTCTATCTACTCCCCGAAGAGTATGGATTACTAAGTAAATCAGGTTATTATTGACTAAGTGACTGGCCACTGAGATTGATAAATTAACCATGTCTGTTTTTCCTCTGTAGCTCACTGGAAAAGAATGTGGCGGATTTCCCCTCTTCTTCTCTAGAGGCCTTTGTGTCTTGAAGGCTAGGCTTCTCTTGCTCTGGGGGAAAATTAAAGGCCTTTCTTTGATTTTCTAAGGGTCTATAGACCTAACACGTACCGTCAGAGATTGCGAGGGCTGGGGAGGGGGCCAAGGGCTGGAGGTCATTCAAGGACTGGCAGGACCCTTGGGTGCCCAGCCTCTTACCCAGGACCCTGAGGTGCCAAGGCCTCTGGGGAGTGGCTGGGGGGGGGGGTGCAGTGTGCTTCTGAGGACTGGACACTTGCACTGTGGCCTTGAATTTGAAGAGGATGCCGTGAGCGGCAGCCTTTTGCTGGTCTACCTGGGCATGAACAATAAGCCACCGGGCAGTGACCATCACAGACCTGATGCCTTTCCCCCAAGTTTCCAGGATCCTGAGGCCTCAGAGTTCTGCATAGCAGGAGAGGAGGGGCCTTGAAAAGAGGCTGGGATTGAATATTTCTGAGGTCCTGGTAGGTGTGGGGTCTAAGAATGATTTGATTTAGAAATTCATGAAATGTGTCATTTGTTGCCCCAAGCATTGTAGAACAACTAATACCATTTACACTAGTGATGAGCAAATCCTGTTGTAAACTGTTCTAACATATTGTGTAAAACAGGCCTTACCGCTTTTGTAATCCCCTGGAAATGGCTGATTGATAACTAACACAATATAATATTCCAAACCCTTCTTTTGGTAAAAAAAAATTTCCTCTAGCCTGGTAATTTCAATTCCAAATTACCTCCAGATGATGCTATTTAAATGCCCTGTGATTAAATCTGCACCAAGTGGAGTTTCTGTGGGAAACTTCGCTGCCTCCTAGGGCATCCTGCGGTGTTTTTTAAAGGCTGGGGATCTAGAAATGCTACTCAGGGCCTCGCAATCTTTGTCTACATGACTCAGCCTCGGGGCCCGGGGCCCTGGACACTTGCCCAGAGCTGAACATTCAACTGGACGCACCACAGGAGGAGCATGTGGGGAGCTGGGAAATATCTCTGGAATTTCACAATGCTTTCTCACCTACCCTTATTAGACCAAAGAGGAAGAGCTGCAGAGGTGGAGGCCACGGGGCACAGGGCAGCGCCTGCCGGGTGGGAGGGAACCTGTGTGTGCGCGCACACGTTGTTCTCATGTCATAGTGTCTCCGTGTGTGTCTGCGTCTGTGCATGTGCCTCTGTGTGTCTCTATGTGTCTGGGTATTTCTGTGTGTCTGTGTCTGGGCATCTCTACATGTCTTTGTGTGTCTTTGCATATCTGTACATGTTTCTGTGTGCGTGGGTCCACGTGTGTATATGTCTCTGTCTCTGTTCATATTTCTGTGTGTCTGTCTCTATGTGGCTGTGTGTGTCTTTGCATATCTGTACATGTTTTGCAGTGGGGGTGTGTCTCTGTGTGTTTGTGTGCCTATGTGTGTGTGTCTAAGTCTGTGTGGGTCGCTTTGTCTGTCTGTGGCCGGGAGAGGGGACAGGAATGCTTTTGGAGTCCTTGTTTTCTAAGAGTAGGAGGTTCACAGCTGGGGTGGGCTAACTCTTCAGTCCAGAACTGCCCTCTGGGACCTGCAGACCACCTGCAGCCCCGCCCAGTGTGGCTCCTACCCTTCGTGGCTGTGGTCTGAGTGGCAGTCAGGAACGAAAGCAAGGGCTGGGCGTGAACTTTGGTTAGGTTGAGATGCGTGGGGAAGAAAGCAGAAGGGAGGGTGTGTGTGGGGAGCAGACCTGCACCCTCCCGAGCAGCTGGGGAGGCCAAGGCGGGGTGGGGCCCAAACCTCACTCCAAAGCTCCCAACATACAACCCAGCAGTGCCCAGTGGAAACACTGCTGGGGTTTGCGGAGTACCCTCCTCCCCCAAACTGCATCTTTGCCCACGCATCCAGGCAAAGGCTCACACTTCTCTCTTCCCAGCGCTGTTTTGGGAAACCCTCCTGTGCTGGGGAATGTGGGACAGGAACACCCTTACTTTCGAGTGCCAACTTTCGTTGGGTACTCCTCTGGACACTTTCCATTGATCTCACTTAATGTACTTAACAGTAACCTAGGCTTTGTTATTCCTCTTCTACAAATAAGGAAACTGAGGCACAGGGAGGGGAAGCGGGTTGCTTAAGATAACAAGCTGATGAGTGTCAGAGCTGAGGCAGAACCCGGGTGTGAATTCCGGAGTCATTTTCTTACCTGACAGCCCTCTACCTCTGGATGGCCCTCTCTTTACATTTAGAAGTGTGTGTGTGCACGCTCACACACACACACGCAAACCCACACACACACGCACCTTAGAGCCCTTTTATAAGACACTAGAGCCTAGACAGCAAGGGTGTCCACATTATGGTAGTCTCCATTTACCATGTACATACAAAACCACAACAGAACTGTAGGTCTAGTGAAAGCCATTCTTTTACACTCCCCTCCTCTTTCCACAGATGGAAAAAGAATCGCAAATAAGCAAGATGTGAAGAGCATGAGCTTCGGAATAAGTAAGCCTGGAATTACAATTTCCATTTATTAGCTTAAGCCTGGAATTACAATTTCCATTTATTAGCTCTATGGCCGTAACACTCAACCTTTGCAAGCTTCAATTTCCTCATCTGTGAAATGGAGTAACAGTACTTCCCTCACGGCTGTTGTATGGATTAAATGAGACCATGCCTATGGATGTATGGCATCTGGCACCCAATAACCACTCAATAATCGACAGCTACAATTATTCCTAATAATAATAGTGGTAGCAACAAACCCAGCCCAAACATCTGAATGACCGATCACTAAAAAGAAGGTGAATTCAGTTCTACGTAGTAACAAGAATGTGACCTCTATGTTGTTGCCAAAAGTCTGGAGGGATTGCCAGGACCAAAGAGAAAGAGGTGGTGAGGCTGGCCTGGAAGAGGGAGGGGACAGATGTCAAGGACCCCAGTCTTGAGGTGGAAAGTTCTGTGATTAATCTAGATGAATGTCTCTAACCTCCACCTCTTCTGTTCTCAGAGTTTTAATGGGGCACACCGTGTGCTGGGCGTTGACATAGATGGGAGATGTATGACCTGAAACAAGGGCTGGAAGCCAAGACTGGGAGGAAGGGCAAAGGGAGCAGGCAGCCTGGCACCAGGCGCCAGTGAGGTGTCTGCTCTTTGTCCCCATCACCTGTCAGCTAAGGAATTCTGCATGTCATCAGTGCAATAAAATGTGATCGCCAGAGTGAAAACCTTGTAACAGACCACCTGTGGCTTCTCTCAACACCAGTATGTCCAACGAGGATGCATTTTTAGTGCTTTTGTCGTCTTAACAAAAAAGATTCATGAGCATTGTATAAAATGTATATTAAAACAATTTGGTAAAAGTATGAAAGTAAAATAGAGTGCTTGTAGATTTTTTTTCAGGACACACATACCTATACATGTATAAAAACGTTGTATTACAGAAGCTTTCACACATACACAAAAGTAGCATGAATAGCATGTTGGATCCTGATGTACTCAAGATCCACCTTCAGCAACGGGAGTGGTGTGTTTATGAGAGTCCCAATTAAAGCAACATGACTCTTAACATTTTCCCAATGTGTCAACAAGCTCCAGTGACCCCATAATGCAAACTTATTCAATCTCCTGATATCCAAGCACCTGAAATTATCCCTCATCTCATTCCCCAACTGCCTTGAGCTCCTATCTGAAGTAATAAAGAGGTAAGTTCACCAATTTGCCCTAAATCATACTGGAATCCAGGCAAGTGCCTTTAACACAGGAACCGTTCCATAAGAGTTGAAAAAACAATAATTGCAGAAGAAGAATGAATGATTAGTGGGCACTCGCTATGTGCTATGCTGTCTTCTGAGTGCTCTACCTGTTTCATTTCACTGAATTCTCACACCAAGCCTCAGCTGTATCTTCTATCTTCATCCCTGTTTTTCAAATGAGGAAATTTGACACAAGCAAGCTAAACCACTTGCATTTAGAGGCAGGGCTAGGATTTGAACCCAAGCCTCCTTACTTGAGAGTCTGTCTTCTTAGCCAGTACACTGGACGGGGAGGTGGGGGTTGGTTCTGAATCAGGTGACCCCTGAAAAAAAGCCTGACACAGGCAAAATGATTCCTGCCGGGACAGGTGAGGATGAAGAAGAAAGTTGCCTTTATCAAACACTGCCGTGCAATACACAGAGACCAGGCACTGTGCTCAAGCAAAAACTGTAACTTTCCACAGAGATCACTACCTTACACAAAAAATACTTCATCTGCCCAGCAGCTGCCTATCCTACCTCGGACTGGCATCACTCTTGCTATTTGTTCTTTGTAACCAAGTACAATTATTTCAGAACAATTCTGTTTTGAAATGTCATGTCCTAACAGCCTCCTGCACAGAGCTGCAGGTCATCACTGGGAGATAACAGTCATCATCCAAACTGGTGGAGGCCCTTCCTGAATGAGTGGCTGTACTGGCTCCTCAGTGCCAGGCCGCAGGTGGGATTCCATGCTTTTGAAAAAAAAATAAGTGCCTTATACGTAAGTATGCATAGAAAAAAGTCCGGAAAAACATCCATCAAACATTAGCAAGTGCCAGTCTCCGCCCACTCACAGTGGCTGGGGCAGGGCTGGTCATCGGGATTGTTCTATCTCGCTTATCTCAATTTTTGAATTTGTTCCACCATGAATATGGATTACCTGTGTTAGAGAGTAAAGAAAGAAAAGTTAGGAGAGGAAACAAGAAAGGAAGAAGAAAACGATACTCTAAGGTGTCCCCCAGCAGTCTGGGGCTGGGGTGGTAACGAAGGCAGCGGGAGGGGCCCCAGGCAGGAGCATGGGACCAAATGAGGCAGGCGGGGCCCTTGCAAAGTTGGCTCCTCTTGTGGGTGGGTATTGGAGGGAGACAGCCCGTTCAGGTTAAGCCCAGGCTGGTTTTAAAGGTCATGGTGCGTGGGGCTCTCATGCTGTCCTCACAGGACCCTGTGGCACACGGGGTGCCCTGCAAGTCAGCCTGAGGAAACACACACACTGCCCCAGCTCTGGTTTCCGGAGGGACTGGGGCAACGCAAAGCAGCTGCATGCTGACACCTCCTCCGGGGCCACGCTCATTTGGCAGGTCCTTCTAGGCTATTTGTTCTCAAAGGCTGCATCTTTGATACTAAAAATAACCCTCAGTTCAGCTTGGCTGTTCTTTCTCTGCCCTGGTGACAGAGATGGGGGCGATGCTCCCGGCTTGGGGTGTTTTCAGCCTAGGCCACCCTTTTTCCACCAGATTCCCTGCCCAGCCAGCCACCCTTCGTCATGATCCCTTGGTTTAAAAAAAGAAAGGAAGGAAGAAAGAATGAATGAGAGAGAGGGATTTGTAGTCTCTACCAGGTAGGAAAGTCACAAAGCCTCACTGGAATAGCAAGTCGATGCCACTAGAATAGCAACAGAGGGATCTTGAACTAAAGTGACAACCCCTTTATCAACTAGGAAGCATCGTGCAAATGTAAGTTCCGCCGCAACATGAGGTAGTATTCGAAGGGTGCCACAAGGCCGGGTTTAGCCCAAAGAGCTCCACAATTTTACCCATCCACCATCAGAATTACTCCTTCCAGATTCAAAAATTGTGCCCTGTTAAAATATCTGGGAGGGCTGGTGCTGGCGATTAGAAGCGAGGCTTTCTTAGGAGGCCAGAGATCACTGCAATTTAAAAATCTTACAAATACAGGACCTCACTTCCATTCTGATCCTTATTCGCATGCTAAGGACCCGCGAGTAGGTGTAATCAGTATCCCGCATGGAGGAGAACATAGCCTCAGAGCCACAGTGTTGCAGAGATGCAGGTGTGATGCCAACCCACCGCTCTCCTCATTATGACCAGTCAGTGACTAGAGTAGCTGCTCAGCTCCTCAGGCCCCTGAGGAGGGGAGTGGGACAGAGCAGGAATGACTGTTGGAAGAGAACCCACCTCTAGGGGCCTATAGGAGAGAGTTGCTTACAGGCCAAAGACATACCTCACCCTTTCACTGTTTTACGGAAGGCCACATCCTGCCTCACAGACAATAGGGAAGAAGGTGCTAGAGCTACAGATCCCACATGGGGGTGGCAGAAAGATTTGTCTGGAGTTCCCACTGCAATTGTTTCCTGATGCTGCCTGGAGCTCTGTGTTGAGCAATGAGGCATGATATATTATTGCGGTCTGCCCTTGGTGCCGGGTTAGGACATGACAAGACGTGTGTTTCAAGAGTTTGCCATCCCTGCCCCGAACCACCTGGCCCTCCACAGTAAGGGTAATGATGAGAGGGGCCCTCAGGGTAGGGGGGTGGTGGTGAACACACCACAAAAACAGATACTACTTGCCTTGATATCGAGACAGCTGCTCAGAAGGCCTGCTGCCTCTAGCCGACCATGCGGAACCTGAGAGAGACAGCCTTCGCACCTGGAAAATGAAGTCACGCTCATCGGATGCCCACTTAGAGGCCTGTGAAATGACTGTGGGAAACGCTTTAGCAGTGAGGTGTCCCACATACCTAAGGAAACCGCGTGGACTTTCCAGCCATATTCCTCTCGGGCCACTGGTGTTTTTCAGAGTCAGTGTGGAGAGGGAATAGGATATGCAAGATGGGTAGAGGCTGCTCTAAACCTTTAAGTCACAACAGCGCTGTGGCTGTCGGAAGAGAACCCACCTCTAGGGGCCTATAGGAGAGGGCTGCTTACAGGCCGAAGACATACCTCACCCTTTCACAGTTTTACGGAGGGCCATCCTGCCTCACAGACAAAAGGCAAGAAGGTGCTACAGCTACAGATCCCACATGGGGGTGGCAGAAAGATTTGTCTGGAGTTCCCACCGCAATTGTTTCCTGATGCTGCCTGGAGCCGCAGGAGGGTCCTTGAGAGAAGTGGCTCTCATGGACCCTGAGAGTTTCCGGGGGGCTGGTCAAGAAAGAAGGATTACTCTTAGGTGGATGGGACAGCTTCCATAGCCCCAGAGCTTGGGCCCTTGTGGGAAAAACAGAGGGCTGGATAGCAGTGAGTATGGCCTAGCAGTGGCCTCTCCTGCATACTACGAATTGTCACCCCTGACTCAGCCCAATTTCCTGCCTTCTGTCTCCAGCAGAGCCTCCTGCAAGTTAACAAGATTCCTCTTCCCTGCTTGTTCTCCTAGCACACCTCCTCAGGTTTATTCCAAACTTTGCCTTTCACAAGTCCCAAAACTCACTTCCTCAACCCTTGAACAGATTATCTCAGTTCCTTTTTTACAGTAAAGACAAAGGCAGAACCCCCTTGGTTTTCTTCTTTGCTCCTAAATATGTATCCATACTCATCTCCTCTATCCTGCTATTACTGTGGAAAGTGTGTCCCCTCTTTCCCAAGGAGAGGCCCCTACCTGTATCTTCTATCCCATCTACCTGCTGCCCCCTCCTTCTGCAGTACTTTCTCTTTCTCCCCCAACGGACACTATCTTGCTATGAAGAGTGGCCCTGACCAGCCATAACGGTGTCTTGCAGCGGGGGCCTATGGAGCCACCTCCCAACACCTCCCTTCCATTCATTACCAAATATACAGTGTGTCTCTGGCTTGGTGGGCTGGTTGGCTGGTTTGTTGGTTGATTGCTGCAAAAACTCTCCACCTTCTAGTCCCCGCCCACTCTTTGTCCGTGAACACCAGCACAAAGGGTTCCCTATCACTAAGCCCTGGGCTTTGGCTGTCCCTGGAGTCTCCTCCCTCCAGCCCACGGATTGCTTACCTGCCTTTTCCCCATGATTCCCATGCCCTACGTGACCTCAGACACCCAAGTGTTCTCTGAATTCTGAGCACAACTCACTTCAGAATCCATAGAATCCCAGATCTGTCATTCAAACAGTGGGATCTCAGGCCATCACAAAGCCTGTTTCCTGTGTCAAGTGGTGATAGTAACATGGAGTTATTGTAAAGACAAAATAGGATAATAAATGTAAGGTGCTTAGCACAATGCTGGACAATATTAAGTGTTCACTAGATAATAGATATTATTAATTGTCTGGAAGAGCTAATACATCTGCCCATACCTCTGGTTGTGGGCAGTTCAGCACCTTATTAGGCAACCACTTATTGTTGGACATCACTCTAGTTTTTAGCAAGTCTTCCCTTATTTAACAAAATCTGCCACTGTACATAGAATGTGCAAGGCACTTTCTCAAGTGCTTTGCCAACTTTAACTATTTGAATCCTCATGACAATACTATGAGGTTTCCCCATTTCTGAGAAAATAAGGCACAGAGAGATTAAGTAACTTGCCCAAGGTCACAGAGTTAATAAGTGGCAGAGCCAGGAATTGAACCCAAGCAGTCCGATGCCAGAATTCTTGTGCTTAATACTATACACAGCTGCCCATTAGGTTGAGCTTCATTAAAAAGACATAAATCAACTCCTGCTCATCCCTGTGCTCTGAAGTAACACTGAGCAGTCCCCACACTTAGGTACTGCATCTTATTTTTGTTTATTTGTTCACTAGTGCAGTACTTACAGAATATCCAGTAGATGCTGGGAAATATTATGTCCTGAGGCCCAGTGGTGCCCAAGACAGACGTAGCCCCTGCTCTCACACTGCTGCCAGCACTTCACAGTGGCTGATAGTGCCTGGGACACAGTAGGAGCTCAACAGAGTTTTGAAAGAATAGGGTGGGTTCTGCCTTTTGCAGAAAAGCCCCTCTCCTTCGTGGCTGCAGCAATTCCTGTCTTCAGGGGTTACAACAGGAACACAAAATTTCACTAGAGGGCGCTGTTCAGTAGGGCTGCCCTGAGGACTCAATTCTGTGCAGGAGGGGAGATTGGAAGGGCAGGTTGGGTTGTTCAGGGAAACCTTAGAGGGTTGTAGAACTAGAAGAAATCACTCGCGTTTTAGCAAGAGGTCCTTGCTCAGTTGCGGCTCCTCTGAGGAGGTGCCAGGACTGGGTCCCTTGACAGCCCAACACACAAATGGCCACGGACGACTGTTGGGCCCCCCATGGAATTTCACAGGCAGCCACTAAAGTCCCACATTGGGTTCCTGAGCAGCCAGTCCAGTGCTGGGCCCCTCTTCCCCATCCCCAAAGTCTCACAGGCAGGGCTGAGGCCAAGGTCTGATGCTGAAGAAATTGGCTTCAGGTTTGGAGCAGTTTGATGTACACAGCCAAGATGAACCAGCATCAGTTGGCTTCACTGAACTAAATGGGATGGGGAGGAGGAGGGGAGTCAATGAGATAGGAAGAGTGGCCTGAGGACACGTGCCTGTCATGAGGATAGAGCATATTCTTCAACATCAGTTTCAAGTTGGGCTTGACCACCCCAGCCCCGGCCCGGCACAGGCTACAGGGCTCCTCAGGATCTGACCCAGTCTAGCCCCACTCTCCTGGCCTGCTGCCCTGGTCACATGGGTCTCTTCACAGCCCCAGGAGCACCCTGGCCCTTCCTGTCCATTCCTTCTGCTGGGAAGGCTCTTCTCCGAGAAGCTGGGGTGTCTGTTTCCTTCTCATCATCCAAGTTCCTACTCAAAGAGGTCTTCCCTCAGCACCCTGTCTCAAAAGCTGTCATACCAGCTCCAGCCACTCTATCCCTTTGTCCTGACTTCCATTCCTTAGAGTGGCAAAGTATAATTTTCAAAAGTTAAAGACACAGCTCTCATACAAAAATAGAATAAACACATCTCAAAGATTTGTTAACTGATTAACGCAGGAACTAGTAAGATTACTTAACGTTGGTTCCAAAAGCATTTGAGAAACTGGGTGTTTAGAGACATTAAAGAGAAAACATGTTAGAAGATTGCTAGGTTAGATATAAAAGTTCTTATTGTCCTACAGGATAACAAAACCATAACCTTTTGGATTATCTTTTCTATGTGCTAGAAATCTACAAGTTAACAGGTCACTTCCAAGTGTCTAGACCCTGATCAGATAGTAAATAGGTATGTCAAGCAAATATTCTAGAAAATTAAATAATCTTTGGGTAGTCCTGCTAAAACAAAGCCCCCATATGATTTGAAAGGACATGTCATGTTTTTTTGTTGTTGTTGTTTTGGTAGTTTTTCTCAACAGTAACATGCATCACTGTCTGAGATTGTCTTGTGTGTTTCTTGTCAATCTCAAATGCCTATTAGGAAAGCTCTGTAATGTCCTAAACCCTGTCTTGATGACCAGTCTGTCCCTAGATTCTACTCTAGTTCCTGGTGCAAAGTGGCTATTCAATAAATATATTTGTTAAATTAAAAAAAGACACTATATAACCAAAAGTTATGTTAATTAAAAGAAAGTAGAATAGTGGTTACCAGGGCCTGACAGAAGTTATTGTTTAATGAGTGACAGCGCTTCAGTTTGAGATGATGAAAAAGTTCTGAAGATGGATGGTGGTGATGGTTGCACAACAATGTGAATGTACTTAATGCCACTGATTGTAACTCAAAACAGTTAAATTGATAAACTTTTTGTTATGGATCCTTTACCATTAAAAAAATAGTTGTATGATTATAATAGTAGCCTCTTGTGGAGGACTCGTTTTGTGCCAGACACTGCTCTAAGCAATGTATGTATATTAAATCATGTTCTTCCTTCCCCTGTCCAATTGGCATTGTCACTATTCTATTTATTTTTTTTATAAGTAAAGGAATGAGATATGGAGAAGTTAAGTAACTTGCCGAAAGTCATACACCTGGTGAATGGAAGAGCTGGGATTTGAGGACTGCAGATTGTGTTCCTAACCATGGGCACATTTTATAGTGCAGATTATCTATACTGTAAGCGTTGCCAAGAAGGAGCAATCCCTCTTGTCTGGAGAAGTCAAGGAAGGCTTTCTGGAGGAGATGGAATGTGAGCAAACACCCTGTCACGCAAAGGTGCCAGTTCCATTGTCCTCTGCTGCGGTTGCTACACTTGACAGATTCCTCACTCCAACTCACTGATGCCAGTGCGGTCCCCCAGTCCCCACTGAGGTCCCCCAGGCCCCTGTGCTAGACCTTACCAGCAGGACTGTGTGTGTGCTGTGGGTGGGGACAGGAGGGGTCAGGATACAGGCACAGTCAATGGTGCCTTCCCTTGCCGTTGTTTTAGGAGTAGTGAGTGGGTCTCACCAGCCCGGGTCTTTCCCTGACCTGGAGTGGCGGAGCAACTGTAAGGAAAGGGAATTTTGCTGGTGGCACCTGTGCTCAGAAGACTGGCCAGGCACCAGCTCCTACCACAGAAGCATAATCAGAGTGCCCTGTGTGCTGCTGGTCCCCAAGGGACAGGGTTGGCAGGCAGCACTTCAGTGCTTCATTAGACAGACCATGCACAGCACTTGGTCCAGCCCAGTAGCCCACCAGGGGCATACGGGCTTCAAGGGCCTGAGCAACAGGTGCAGACAAGTTGGTATGAGGGTGGGTTTTCTTCTCTAACTTTCTGACCCAAGCCAGAAAGAAGCGATTTCACTGCAGCTGGTTCCAAATTGGAGCTCTCAAAATATTTATTCTGTTGCTGCAGCAGTTGAGCTGCACAGACCTGTCCCTGGAACATTCAGCAGACAGATCCAGCCCGTGGAGAATTCAGGGCATTCTGGGCTCCACACACATTTTAGAACAAAAGGAAAGGAGCATGGTATTAGGGAAGCAGGAGCCTAGGAGAGCCAGAGTGGCGCCATTTTAAAATTAACTTCATCTTAAAACTAGCAAGGCCCAATCCTTGCCAGTCACAACCCATGGTCATAGGATGTTTACAGCTAAGGCAGCAGCTTGGTAATGCCTGCAAGGTCAAACTCCTACAACAACAGAAAGTCCAGATGTCCCCATACCCATAACAATATATGCTTTCAAGATCATTGTAGTTATGCTTTGATATACTCACACGAGAATGTCAAAGATAGTGTTGCTTAAGTCAATAGAATAATAAATTTTGATATGCAGTCTGCTCACCCTCATGTAGTCACAGCTTAGTTTAGTCTTTACATAGTTAGGACCTCTATATAAGAAAAACTTAAAGATGGTACATGCCTCTGCTTGCTCTCTGAGGACACCCTACTCTGTAATGGAGTAGCTTTTAATAAATTTGCTTATTTCACTGCACTTTGCAGCTCACCTTGAATTCCTTCCTTCATGAGATCCAAGAACCCTCTTTGGGGGTCTGGATCAAGACCCCTTTTTTTCCAGTATCAATGGAAGCCTGGCTTTAATTGCAAAATATATAGTATTTCTGTGTGGGCAGAGGGGAGGAAGTTTATAACATGCCTCCCCGTCCTAAAAGGCAATGCACCAGCTGACTTCTCAGCTGCCCCCAGCCTGAAGCAGCCCACCTCCCACCGGGCTCCTTGACCAGCAAGGGCTTCTTGCAGACTTGGAGAGGTCCCATTTCTGCCAGGCAAACAAAGACTCTCCAACTCCTGAGGGAGATTTCCAACTCCCACAAGCTTCTAAGTGGGGACGGTGTTACCCAAGAAGTTTCCCTGATGCAACTGAAATACTTGCGGGTCAAATCCTATTTCCTGTTCTCTACTACAATGGCTCTTTCTTTAAAGTGAAAATACTGAAACTGGTGAAGAGAAAGGTTATTGTCTCTATCAATTTCATTTGCTTAAAAAGTGGCAAATATCTTTTCAATAGCTGGGAGGCCGAGGTGGGCGGATCACCTGAGGTCAGGAGCTCAAGACCAGCCTGGTCAACATGGTGAAACCCCGTCTCTATGAAAAACACAAAAATTAGCCAGGTGTGGTGGTGCTCGCCTGTAATCCCAGCTACCTGGGAGGCTAAGACAGGTGAATTGCTTGAACCTGGGAGGCAGAGATTGCAGTGAGCCAAGACGGCGCCACTGCACTCCAGCCTGAGCGACAGAGCAAGACTCTGTCTCAAAAAATAAAAATAAAAAAATAAAACCAGCATTGCATAATAAAAAGGAGAGTAAAATTCATGCTAATAATTTTACATTTTAATTTTTATTTACTTTGAATGACATTAAGTAGCAAATTAAAAACACACCAAGGCAGTTGAGAAAGAGACACTGGAAGAAAGGAAACAGCTTTACATTTTAATGAACAGTATTTTTTCCTACTTCTTAAAGAAGAGGTCCTTTATTTGCATTGTATACCCAGCTCTGCAATGTACGTAGCTGGCTCTGAAGGCAACACTGGGGTCAGAATCTTGCTTGACACTTGAGCAACCCTGGGCAATGCTTTTCACCAGTTGGAGTCCTGGGTTCACGATGGAGAATGAAGATATTTCAGAGTTGTTGAGGGTTAAGGTAAGTAACTGTAAGGGCAGTTGAATGTTGCTGATTCCTCAGTAAGGACAAGGTGCTGTGCTAAGTGCTATACTGCTTGATCTCATATCTGCCTCACAATGGCCCTACCTAGCAGGAATTACTGTCCTCTGCTGTGGATTTTGTGATCTTTCCAGCCTCCTGCAGCCACTGGCATTTTCTCCTGGACTGTACCCCAGCTCTGTTCTGGGAAACAATCTCTGTCCTGTTTTGTGTGGTCTTGGTAGAACCATCTCACATCCTTTCTCAGTCAGTGAGTGGCCCTTTGACCCCAAAAGTCCAGTCAGGCTGTAATATGGTTTGGCTGTGTCCCCACCCAAATCTCATCTTGAATTGTAGCTCCCATAATTCGTGTATGTTGTGGGAGGGACCCAGTGGGAGATCACTAAATCATGGGGGTAGCTCCCCATACTGTTCTCGTGGTAGTGAATAAGTCTCATGAGATCTAATGGTTTTATAAGGTAAACCCCTTTCACTTGGTTTTCATTTTCTCTCTTGTCTGCCACCATGTAAGACGTGCCTTTCACCTTCCACCATGATTTTGAGGCCTCCCCAGCCACATGGAACTGTGAGTCCATGAAAAGAAAAACCTCTTTTTCTTTATAAATTACCCAGTCTCGGGTGTGTCATTATCAGCAGAGTGAAAATGGACTAATACAGCCTGTCCCCAGAGTTTGGATTCTTGAGAGGACCTGATTCGTCCCCACTCTTTGTAGAGAGCTCCCAAATGACCTTGGTCCAGGTCTGGCTTCTGGTACCCCTGGAGTAACTCTGGAGCCTGAGGTTTCTGAGCCCCGTTTCAGAAACCCCTGTTTCAGCATGAAGCCCTTCCCTTCATGCTGAGAGCCACCTGTATCCAGTTCATAAGTTCCCCTTTGTTTAAGTGAACCAGTCTGTTTCTAACGCCTGCAACCAAAAATCACCCACGGGGATCATCCTGAATTTTCAGATGAGGAAAACAAACCCAGAGAGGTAAGTGATCCCACAGGAAGGGAGCAGCAGAGCCAGACGTGAGCCCCAGCAAACCAGCTGTGAGCCCCTAGTGTAAGTGCGTGGTGCAATCTCACTCAAATGTTCGTTTCCTTCTTTTTGATTTCTTCCCTCCTGTGACACAGTCGCTGCTGTTCCGGGCTGGTTGCCTCCCTCGCCACTCAGCAGCCTCTATGTCTGTTGCTCTCAGATCAGAGAGTCCCACCCCGTGGGTCCCTCACAGAAGACGCAGGAGTTCCAGATCTGCACCCACTTTGCACCAGAGCATAGAAGCAGAGCCAGCTTCTGGCATGGAAGGCCTTGGCTGAACTGTAATAATGTTAAATGCTACAGGATCCGCCCTCTCTTTAGGGCACCAGGAGCCCTGGAGGAAGACACAACCCCCAGTGCCCACCCCATTCCCACTCCCAGGCTAGCACCACTGTGGCTGCTGAGGCTCCAGCTGAAGGTCAGGTTCCAAGCGTGCAAGGACAACCACACCTGGCGGCTGCCTTGGATGATGAAGGACACAGTCAATAGGGTCATTGCACCCAACCTCCAGGCCTTGCTGATGGTGCAAACACCGAGACTTATCCTGGGCAGGTGGACTTATTCTGGGCCTGCTGGTCCCGCCTCAGTCTGGTGTGAGGAGGTCTCATGGTCTGTCTATAACACCAGCAAAACCTGCATGCCTGCCTCCTCCCTGTCCCCACACATATTTTCTTTGTCTCCCCCTACCCTCCTTGTTTTTATAGTCACAAATGCACCCAGCTAAATTCAGGTCCAGAGACACAGCTTTGTAACTGAAAACAGGTTTCATTTTCTCTACCAGGGAAAACTAATGGCTCAAGTAAAAATGAGCATGAAGATGATGATGACGATATCAAGATACAGACAGTGAGATGGTCCTTAAATGAGAGAATATAATTGTTGTTGTCAAATGTTGCATTTCTGCATGTGTGTGTGTGTTTATTGTAAGGAAACTTCTTGTTAGTTTATTTGGTCCTTATAAAAACCCAGAGGACAGTGGAACCAATGACAGTCTCAATGGGAGATGAGGCCACTGAGGTGCAAAGAGCTGGAGTTTTCCAAGGTCACTGGGCCAGCACACAGCAGAATCATGATGGAAACCCAGGTCTTGTGACATCTGTGCCCCCACCTCGGGGTCCAGCGCTGCCACTGGGCTCTCTGTAAAGCATATGGCCAAGCCCCTTGGGCAATGCGCTTCCTAATTCCCCATGCTGGCAGCTGCAGATGACGCACATTCTGTAGCATGTGCCCCTCTGTCTGTGGGACCCTCACAAGCTTTCTGTTTGGGGCAACTTGACAGCTACCATTTCAACTGGAAAGCAAATACTGAGAACAGATTAAAATCTAAGTCATGACTTAATTCTTTACCAGATGTCAGACAGCAGTTAAAATAAGGCAGTGTCTGTAAAAATCCAACCAATTATTCCATGTCAGAAGAACAGAGCCAAGTCAATATCCTTCTTTGGGATTTCAAGGTCCTTTGTGTCCTCTAAAGAATCCCTGTGATAAGAAGCATGAGGGTAGATGTGAGCTCCAGGAGACATGGACCTCCCCGGCCTTGCCCACTGCTATGTTCCCACATCTAGAACAGTCTGGCACATAGTAGGTGCTCCATGCATATTTATGGAGTGAATGAATGTTCGACTTCCACTCTTCCTAAACAAGACTGATAAGCTGTCCAGGCAGGCGAAGGAGTCTGCACTGAAGGAGCACCTTCTCCGCTGGGGACTCCACCATGCTGATCTCGTTTAATCCTCGCAAGAGCACTTGGAGGTGGGGGTAACTTTATAGGCAGAGAATCTGAGACTCAGTCTTGCTGAAGGTAATACAATTAATAAAATTAATAACTGACCGGGCTGGGACTCAAACCCAGGTCTGAGTGAGTCTAGGCTCTCTCCTTTCCCCACTGAGCCACACCAACCACCTTCCAAGGTCCTTAGGGTGCATGTGTTTGTGGCACTAAACCCTTTTATCTGCAAGGCAGCCATCTGCCTGTGGTGCTAGCTGTGCAGGCTGAGGGGATTCTCTCTGCCTTATCTCAGTGCACCCTAGCTGCAAGCAGGTGTGCGTGTGTGTGTGTGTATGCACGTGTGTGTGCATGCATGTATGTGTATATATATGTCAAGCCTGAATTCCAACTGGCAGGATCAATTCCCAGCACTTAGTAGGTTCTAAATATGCATTCGTGGGATGAATTCCTTGGACTTGTTGAATAGTGTTAGTGCTCATAAGGAAGAACAATCCAACATTGACTATTCAGCAAAATAACAATAACCCTTCATAATGCTATTGCACTTTTAGCTTTTGAAGTACCCACATGTACTTATCTATTTATCTTGGACCCAAGGGGTAGGTAAACCTTGCTCCCATGTAAACAGACACAAAAAAGTTAAAGCAGAGAAGTTCTGTGATCTGGCCAAGGACCTGGGAGCTGTTACCCTGCAGAGGCAGAGCACAGCCAGACTCTAGTATCATTAGTCCTTTCCAGCCGCCCACACTTAGCCCCCTACTCTCCTCCTCTGTTTGCATTTGGTCAGCAGACCTCTGAACCTCTGCCATAGAAGAGCTGTGAACAGACCAAAAAGATGTCTTAATTTTGTATCCTTGCAGCAAACATCAACCTCAACTCATGAAACCTCCTTTTACAAACAGCACTAGAAAGGCAGGCTTCGTAGAGAGAAGGATTAGAACCTCAGGGAAATTTATTTTCCTTTTTCTTTTAAAAATAAAAAAGCAGTTGGTTGTATGTGCACAGACTATTGTGCAGTGCTGGGAAAACCTACTTCTCCAAGGCATCCCTGGCAGAAGGTGGCTTTACAGATCTCAGGAGTTGAGGTGGGGAGAAAACCTGCAGCTGTTAATCTGCCGGCTGCCCTGCTAGAATGTGAATTGGCAACTCTAGAGGTCAAGAGGAGAACCGCTTTCTCTCAAGTTTATTCCCTGGGCAGCTAGTGTTACTCAGACAACACTGATTGCCCTTTTGACTGTGATGGACAGGCACCGGCCCTGGTCCCAGGTATGTGTGAGCCACTGCAGAGCAGTCTTTCAGCATCAGCGTTAAATGCCTTTCTAAAATAACATCACTCAAATTTTATGTGCAAAGCAGCTGAGAAGAGTGGGAGGCCCAGCCATCCTTCTAGCCTACAGGTGAAAAGTGTTAGCATCAGTGGTGTGAAACCCACTCGCAGGAGTAAAAGGCCCTTGTCTGTTACACCTCTTCAAGTGAGAAGAGTTCCTAGCTCGGATCTTTGGGCTGATTTAATTATGTCCCAGGTTACTTCCCTCTTCTCTGTCCGTCTTGCTGCGCTCCATAGAAAGCACAGGTTTCAATCATTACAAGGTTTGTGTAAAATGACCTCATTTTCCTGTGAGTCTGCCAAGTCCTAGGCATGTCAAAGAAGCGTGGGGCCAAGAATCATTTTAGAAATTATGATGCTCTTTCAAAAAGTAGGAAATTTTGCCAAAGAAGAGAGAGGTGCAGAATGAAGGTATGGAGGAGAGATGGATGGAATAAATATTGATATTTCTCTCTCCCTTGCCCTGCCCCCAACAGCCAGAAATAACGGCCCTCTCATTTATGTCTCCAGATCCCTGTAGGCATTGTTGATGAAAAAAGCCAAACTCTGTAAAATATTTGAAGAGATTTACTCTGAGCCAAATGTGAGGACCATGAACTCGTGACCACATGTGCCCAAGGTGGTTGGGTTATAGCTTGGTTTTATACATTTTAGAGAGGCATAAGTCATCAGTCAATATGTATAAGGTATACATTGGTTCAGTCCGGACAGATGGCACAACTAAAAGAGGTGACTTACAAGTCATAAGTGGATGTGAAGATTTTCTGATTGGCAATTGGTTGAAAGAATTATTACCTAAAGACCTAGAATCAAGAGAAAGGGATGTCTGGGTTAAGATAAAGGGTTATGGAGACCAAGGTTGGTACTATACAGATGAAGTCTTATAGACAGCCGCCCTTAGAGGCAATCGATGGCAAATATTTTCTGTTCAGACCTTTAAAATGTGCTATATTCTTAGCTAATCTCTTCAGGATCAGAAAAAGACCTGGAAAGGGAAGGGGATTCTCTACAGAATGTAAATTTTTTCTACAAGAGACAGCTTTACGGGCTGTATCAAAATATGTCAAAAAATATATTTTGGGGTAAAATATTTTGATTTCTTTCAGGGCCTGCTGTCTGTCATGTGATGCTATACTAGAGTCAGGCTGGAATTTGGTATCTTATTGCTAGTCTTTTTTTTCTTTTTTTTTTTTTTTTTTTGAGACAGAATCTCGCTCTTTTGCCAGGCTGGAGTGCAGTGGTGTGATCTTGGCTCACTGCAACCTTTGCCTCCCGGGTTCAAGCGATTCCCCTGCCTCAGCCTCCCGAGTGGCTGGGACTACTGGCATGCACCACCACACCCGGCTAATTTTTTGTATTTTAGTAGAGACAGGGTTTCACTATGTTGGCCAGAATGGTCTTGATCTTCTGACCTCGAGGCCACCCACCTCGGCCTCCCAAAGTGCTGGGATTACAGGCGTGAGCCACCATGCCGGGCTCTCTTTTTTCAGTCTTAAAACCTCTGTTTTTATGTTAATGCTGGCCAGTTGTACCTGAATTCCAAAGAAATGAGAGTATACTGAGGCATATCCAACCCCCACCCTACTTGCCTCATGGCCTGAACTAGTTTTTCAAGTTTTTTTGGAATCTCCTTGGTCAGGAAAAGAGGTGTATTCAGTCAGCTGGGGGAGGAGGCTTAGAATCTTATTTCTGGTTTACAGATATTCCAGTGTCAGTACTTATTCAAGGGCTACAGCTAGCCCAACTTCAGTATACACCATTCATATTGCCAGTAGCCTAGGTCACTGGAACCTAGAGTTGTGGAGTAGATAGCATACACAGCCATACTTAGGTGGCCTCAGTCTTATCCCATTGTACTATCTAGCTGTTTTCCTAGACTGACTCCAACTTCCACCCCTGAACTCTACCCGAGACTGTAACGCTGAGCACAGGGACTATCCAGTATGTGCCACTCAGTTTGGAGGTCCACAGCATGGCAAATGCTGCTTCTATATAGTAGAGCTTCCACAAATGTTTGTGGAATGTTCACACTGGCAATGTGAATGGTATATACTGAAGTTGGGCTGGCCATAGCCCTTGAATGAATTGTAGGTTAGAAGCCTTTGAAAGAAGATTGGAAAATTATGTATGTTATCTCCTCACGTGTTTATTAAGAATAGGCTCAGTTATGCTGTGGTTAAAAGACAACCTCTCTTTGAAAAGATCAACATTGACAAAACTTTAGCTTGACCAAGAATTGAGAAGGCTCAAATTATGAAGATCTGGAATAATACCGAAAGAAATATCACTATAGACCCTACAGAAATAAAAACGATTGTGAAAGAATACTGTGATCAATGGTGTGCCAAAAAATTCAATAACTTAAATGAAACATAAAAATTTCTAAAAAATACAAACTACCAAAACTGACTAAAAGAGAAATAAAAAACTGAAGAGAACCTATAAGACATTGAATCAGTAATACATTCTTTCTTCCCCACAAAGCAAAGCCCAGACCCAGATGCCTTCACTGGTGAATTCTACCAAGTACTTAGGAAGAATTAACACCAATCCTTCCCAAACTCTTCCAAAAACGAGAAGAGGCGGCAACACTTCCCAACTCATTCTATGAGGCCAGTATTATCCTGATACCAAAAGCATACAAAGACATTTATTATAATATCTCTTACAAATATAAGCACAAGCTACTCAACAAAATACTAGCAAACCAGATCCAGCCACATACCAGAATGACTGTATCCCATGATCAAGTAAGGAGTTATCCCAGAAAAACAAGTTTGGTTTGAAATGCAAAAAGCAATCAAGTGAAATAAAGGACAAGATAAAAAGACAAAAACCATATGATCATCTCAATAGACAGAGAAAAAGCATTTAACAAAATCCAGCACCCTTTTGATACAGGAGCTAGAAATTATTTAGGCAGATAGTAAGGGCAACAGAGTCATCAGTGGAATTTCCCTTTTAACAAAACCAGCCCCAAAGTAATTTCCTTTCTAACAAAGAGCAGCCTGAAAAATTGAGCTGCAAACAGAGATAAGTAAGCTGGAAGCTTGCACAGCTGAATGCCGGCAGCTGTGCCAATAGAAAAGGGCTACCTGGAAGCCAGGTATATTCAGCAAGGAGGCTCTATCTTCCCTTTTCTTTGTCACCATGTGCACAAAGAAGTAGGCAACATGGCGCTGGCCAGGTAGCATAATAAAAGAATAGGTTGGAGGCGGCTAGATTTTTCACTCACTATGCAAATGACACACCTAGTCTGACCAATCTTCTATGCGCTATGTAAATCAGACACCACCTCCTCAAGCTCATCTATAAAACCTCCTGCATTTCACCACAGACCAGAAGATCTGCTCGAGACTCCTCTCTGTGCAGGAGAGAGCTTTTCTCTTTCTTTCGCCTATTTAACCTCCTCTCTTAACCTCATTCCTTGCGTGTCCATGTCCTTGATTTCCTTGGTGTGAGACAAAGAACCTTGGGTATTTACCCCAGACAATGACACCACTTCACTTTCATGATAAAAGCAATCTACAAATTAGGAATAAAGAGAAATGTCCTCAACTTGATAAATAGCAATATGAAAAACCCACAGCTAACATCATACTTAATAGTGAAAGACTGGGAGCTTTTCCTTTAATACCAGTAATAAGAGAAGGATGTCCACTCTTGCTACTTCTACGCAACACTGTACTGGAGGTTCTAGCCATGGCAATTGGCAAGAAAAAAAAAATTAAAGGCATTTAGATTGGAAAGGAAGAAGTAAAACTAATTGTAGTTATAGATAACATGATCTTGTATACAGAAAATTCTAGAAATTATTAGAAACCAAGAAATTATTAGAATTATTAAATGAGTTCAAAAGGTTGTAGGATACATGACAAAATACAAATACACACTTATATAAGCCTGGTCAACATGGCAAAACTCCATCTCTACTAAAAATACAAAAATTAGCTGGGCATGGTGGTGCATGCCTGTAATCCCAGCTACTTGGGAGGCGGAGGTGGGAGAATCACTTTGAACCTGGGAGGTGGAGGTTGCAGTGAGCCAAGATCACACCACTGCACTCCAGTCTGAATAACAGAGCAAGACTCCATCAAAACAAACCAACCAACAAACAAAAAAGTACATTTATATATTATACATTTATACAATATACAAAAATCAATTGTATTTGTATAGTTTAACAAGAAACAATCTGAAAAATGAAACTAAAAGTCAATATAACAAAAAAGTTTAAAATTTGTACACTGAAAATTACCAAACACCACTGAAAGAAATTAAAGAAGATTTAAATAAATAAAAAGATGTCCCATGTTCATGGATTGAAAGGCTTAATATTAAGATGGCATTACTCTCCAATTTGGTGTACACAGTCAATGCAATCCCTACCAAAATCTCAGCTGTCTTTTTTGCAGACCTTGACAAGCTGATCTAAAATTCATATGAAAAATCAAGGAATCCAAAATAGTCAAAACAATCCTGAAAAATAAATTGGAGGACTCACGCTCCCCAATTTCAAAACTTACTACACAGCTATAGCAATCAATATTATGTGATACCAGGATAAGAATAGAAATATAGATCAATGGAATGGAATTGAGAGCTGAGAAAGAAACACATTTATGGTCAACTGGTTTTGTATTAGAGTGTCAAGTCAATTCATTGGAGGAAAAACAAACTTTTTAACAAATGGTGCTTGGTCTGGCAACTGGATATCTACGTACAAAAGAGTTAAGTCAGAATCTCTATCTCACACCATATTCAGAAATTAACACAGACTGGATCAGAGACTTAAATGTAAGAGCTAAAACCACACACTCTTAAAAGAAAACCTGGGAATAGATCTTCATTACCTTAGATAAGCAACACCTTCTTAGATATGACACCAAAAGTACAAACAACAAAAGGAAAAAACAGATTAGACTTCATAAAAATTTAAAACTTTTGTTCTTCAAAGGACATCATCAAGAACGTAAAACAACAACCCACAGAAGCGGAAAAAACACTTCAAATCATATATCTGATATTTATATTCAAAATTATAAACAACTCTTACAACTCAATAAAAGGACAAATAACCCAATTAAAAATGAGCAAAAGATTTAAATTAACATTTCCTCAGTGAAAAGCTACAAATTGCCGATAAATACATGAAAAGATGCTCAACATCATTAACCATCAGGGAAATGCAAATCAAAACCACTATAACATAGCACTTTACCCATTAGGATGGTAGTAATTAAAAAGACAGCTATTAATAAGTGTTGTGGAGAAATTAGAACCCTCTTACCTGTCTGATGGGAAAGTAAATGGTGCAGCTATTTTGGAAGGTCTGTCAGCTTCTCAAAAGTGTAAACATAGAGTTACTACATGACCCAGCAATTCCACTCTGAAGTGCATACCCAAGAGAATTTGAAACAAATGTCCACACAAAAATTTGTACACAAATGTTCATAGCAGTATTACTCATAACTAAAAGGGAGAAATAATCCAGGTGACCATCAACCAGTGAATGAACAAAACGTAGTATATGTAACATACAAAATGTAGTATACATGGACTATGGACTATGCTTCAGGAATAAAAGGGAATGAAGTGCTGATATATGCTACAATATGGGTGAAAGCTGAAAACATTGTGCTAAGTGAAAGAAAAAACAGACACAAAAGACTTTTCTTTTTTTTTTTTTGAGACAGAGTCTCACTGTCACACAGGCTAGAGTACAGTGGCACGATCTCAGCTCACTGCAACCTCCACCTCCCAGGTTCAAGCGATTCTCCTGCCTCAGCCTCCTGAGTAGGTGGGACTACAGGTGCCCAAAACCACACCTGGCTAATTTTTGTATTTTCAGTAGAGATGGGGTTTCACCATGTTGGCCAGGCTGGTCTTGAACCCCTGACCTCAAGTGATCTGTCCGCCTCGACCTGCAAAAGTGCTGGGGTTACAGGCATGAGCCACTGCACCTAGCCCAAAAGACTACAAATTACATGAAATGTCCAGAATAGGCCAATCTGTATCGACAAAGTAGACTAGTAGTTGCCTAGGGCTGGGAGGGGGGTGGGAGAAGTGGGAAGTGACTAGTAATGGGTTTGGGGTTTCTTTTGGGGGTGATGAAAATGTCCTAAAATTAAATAGCAGTGATGGCTGCTTGCACCATTAAATATACTAAAACCCACTGAAATGTATAATTGGAAAAGCTAGTTTTGTGGTACAAGAATTACATCTCAATAAAGCTCTTCTTTAAAAAACTAAATTAATTCAAATTGTCAAAATAGCTTGCGTAAATATGTACCTGTATAAACACTGGATACTGGGAAAAGAATTTGTACTGAATATTTCTATCACTAGATGGATGGTAGGAGAATAAATACGCAAGTGTAACTAGCTCCTGTCAGCTACAGATAGGAGGAAGGGAATTAAATGTATTGAGCATCTACCATGTGTCAAGCACCAGGGCAGATGCTTTCGTTTAATCTTCACACAACAACACTATTAGGTGGTACTGAGATCTGTTTCACACATGAGGAAACTGAGGTGAAGAGAGTTGCTCAAGGTCTTACAGCTAGTAAAAGGCAGAGCTGGGATTTAAACCAAAGACTGCCTGACTCCCAAACCTTTTGGCACTAACCATGGGGCAAAGGACATGTAAAATCTGATTAATAGTAGTGGCAAATGGTATTCTGGCCGTATTAGGGACCAGAAAAGTTTTCCAAAATTATCATAGACTGTGGGATTGCCATCTGATTAAAAAATGGATGAAAAGTCCGGCTGTGGCTATGATTTCTATGGTCCCTGCATGTAGCTAACTTCCCTATCTCTCAGATTAAAGACTTCAGGACCCATGAAGAATTGCACTGAATCTACTAAGTCCAAGTTGCTGACATCTATTTGAGCATTCGATGTTCTTTCTCCTATGTTAAAGCGATTCCTTAGTGTTTTCATCCCTGTTCAGCAACCTGACCAGATAAGGCCCTTTATGCACACACAAGACACAGAAGACCAAATTTAGGCAATAGAGTAGCAATCTGGTGGGACACAGATTCCTCACAACATAGAACTGACCTGGGTTTGAGGCCATGAATGCCTAAGATGATTAACTGACCACAAGATTCATGCTGCCCTTCCGTGCTGTGAAGTTGTTGCTGGGAAGTCAGGCTCTACATCTCTCTCTTTGTATCTCTGTGGAGGCACATAACGAGGTCTAGCCAGTGGACTGTGAGCAGAAGTTTGGGCAGAAAATTCTGGGGTTCTAGGAACCTGGAGTACTGTCTAGTAGGGTTACACAGGCTCTGCGTGGATGCACCTCCTTGTTCCTGGGACTATTTACCTCTCGGATAGCAGTGTGGCCAGAGGAAGGCCAAAGCGAAGCCCTCTAAGGCATGGGGTCCACATTAGGAGCCGACTTGCCCAGGGATCAGGGAGTACTGGCCATGAAATTTCAGGTGAGGATTAATCTTCTTGACCATCAAAATACAGATACCATGACCTATTTTGTAGAGTTGCCTTGAGGATCAAATGAAATACTTTATGTAAAAAATCTGGTACACAGTAGGTGCTCAATAAATGTTCATTTTTTTTTGTCTCTGACCTTCCTAGTACTTCCCTGTTCTTCCCCTCTTTTCCCTTCATGACCCCTCTCACCCTCACCCCCAGCTGTGTTCCCTTTCCTTCCTCTCTAGAACCCAGGGGGTTTGGCTTGCCTGACTACAGCGGCCCTGAGGTCACTCCGCTCCTGTCTTCAGCTGCAGGAAAGCTCTTTTTCCATTTAGAACATATTCTGGGGTTTTTCTGGTTTTAGAGAAGGGGAGATACTGCAGTTTACACAATGGGTTAGAAACCTCAGATTACTCTCTTGTTTGCTAATGAGAAGTTTGAGAAAGGCTTTTGGGTCCTGGCCAAAACCTCTTGACTTTTGTGGGGCAGAAATTTGATTTCCAGTGAGATGTCAAAACATGCCACTGGGCATAACTTGCAGAGGTTTGTATTTCATTTATTTGGTTTTGAAATGAACAAAAAGCACTTCCTTTATGTTGCCCTCAGCAGACATGCACACAACTGTGTAACCAGCTCTCAGTCTTTCCGGGACTGCGGGACCCTTCAGAGATGCTGTCAACTTCAGATCTCTTTTCCAAGCTCCCCTTTTCTTCACAAAGGCCCTTCAGGAATGCCTCAGCATCTCATCTTCGTTTCTTGTGACTTGCGCTGTCTTTATGAATGTTGTTGCTGCCCAGAGAGAGAAGTCCAGGCTTAGTTGCTTGACACTCGAGCCCATGCCAAAGACCAGGCCTTCCCTTGGTCTGTGTCCTCACCACTCCCAGGTCTTACCTTGAGCCTCTGAAGGGGAGGTCTCTTAGACAAAGTTCTGGTCTTAAAAAAAGTTTTCAAATCTTTCTTCTCCTGCTACATCTAGTTATTGAGGAATAAAATATAACCTCCAGCCCTCAAATTTATCTGTTCTTTAGTTTTACATTGTTTAGGATCAGAGCAAGGGGTTTAGGAATTCTCTTTCTGGGAGGAGTGGCTGAAAAATAAAAAAGTGAAGTTGCTTTCCTTATATGAAATATTTTTCATGAGTAGGATTAATGCATGTTTTCCTCCAACTTTTACCCAATTCTATATTCATCTTGTTTTTCTGTCTCAAAAAGCACTTGACTTTGAGCTAGATGTGATATAAGCAATTCACAATCATTTCTTTGTTGATTCCATTTTTGGGGCAAATATTTATTGAGCACCTACTATGTATAAGACATTGTGTTGGACACTGTGAAGGATGCAAAGATTAATGAGCCATGACCTCTGCTATCAAGCTTTTAAGTCAATCTTGGTTTAGTTATTCTTTCTATTGAGATGTTTTGTGGCCCTGCCTTAGACTTTGAGTGTAAGTCCGTGGCTTTCTTCTAGAAGCAGAACTATGTTTATGCAATTCTTTGTACATTTGAATAACAAAGTATTCATGTAACAAGTGTTCTGTATCCAGTCCCAAGTACCCAGCACTCTAGAGATTCGAGGCAAGTTTAAGTCACGATCCTCTCCTCAAGATCTAGATGAGAAGAGAAGACAATTTTCCAGCAATGTAAGACAGATGCCCGGATGTAAATAAATACAGAATTTTAGAGTCAGGTGAGTTTTAACCTTCGATAGACAAAATTTAAACATGCCAATTACAGTATCTATGTATCTACTAAAGCTTAACATGCATATGCTGTAAGACTCAGCAATGTCAGTCCTAAATATCCATCCAATAGGACTGTGTACATATATTCATCAAAAGACACTTTCAAGAATGTTCATAACAGCACTCTTTGTAACAGCACCAGACTGGAAACTACCCAAGTGCCCTTGACATTTGATAGAAGGGATACGTAAATTGTGGTATAATCAAATAATGGGATACTATGTAGCAATGAGAATGATCTATTTGAATATGCAATAATATAGAAGAACCTCACAAAAATAATGCTTAGCTAGAGCAACCAGAAGCAAAAAACAAAAAACAAACAAAACAAAAAAAACCCCACAATTTATTTTTCTATTTCTAGAAAGGACAAAAACAGGCAAAAGTATTCTATGCTCTTAGAAGTCATGATAGTGGTTATTTTGGAGGGACAGAGGGACAGTGACTGAAAAAAAGAGACAGGAGGGGAATTCTGGGGCTGGGAACATTCTGTTCTTGATCTGGGAGCTAGCCCTATTGGTGTGTTCATTTCTGAAACATTTTTTGTTCATGTTTTGGTCTAGATACTATACTTCATTAAAAAGTTTTAAAGAGTCACCAATTTAAAAATTGACAGAATTTGGAATCACCAGTCAAGAAGCCTGAATCTTAGAGCTGATTCTGACTGTTGATCATCTCCTTGGGCAAATCCGTCTCTTTGTGCCTTGGTTTTTTCATCCATGGAGTGGTGATAAGGCTTTCTCCTTGTGTCTCACAGCTGGCTGCTTTATTATATGTAGGGAAACCTGGCATACCAAGTAGTAGATGTGGGGCTTCTTGGTGCAAGTTCGCTGTTGGTACTTAGGAGCCTGCCCTCCATTAAACTTTATTTCCTGAAACCTGGCCTTTTCAATATCCACTCTGACTCGCTCTTTGAATCCCCTTCCTTCCACTTTGTTTATTCTCTACAGCGCCTCAGTCTCACGGAGCAATTCCTCAATCTGAGTGTTTCACCTTATCACATGATGGTATTTGGCCTCAAAATATGGAACAGAATATGGCACCCTCTGGGAATATGGAAGCTTATTTGCTTATGTTCTGGAATATGTCCTTTCCCATTTGTTCTCTTCTATCAGTCCCAACAGAAAAAAAACAGAGTGCACACCATTCACTTATCACCCAACACTTTCTTTTTTTTCTTTTTTGAGACGGAGTCTCGCTCTGTCACCCAGGCTGGAGTGCTGTGGTGCGATCTCGGCTCACTGCAGGCTCCGCCTACCAGGTTCAGGCCATTCTCCTGCCTCAGCCTCCTGAGTAGCTGGGACTACAGGTGCCCACCACCATGCCTGGCTAATTTTTTGTATTTTTAGTAGAGAAAGGGTTTCACCATGTTAGCCAGGATGGTCTCAATCTCCTGACCTCGTGATCTACCTGCCTCGGCCTCCCAAAGTGCTGGGATTACAGGCGTGAGTCACTGCACCCAGCCCACCCAACACTTTCAACATCACACCCCTTCACATAGTGTGTGAGAACTGGACAGCAGAATATTCCATTTCCCTGGACAGCAGAGAAAGTTCCATTTCTCCCATCTCCACCTTTGTGCTATTGTTGTCCTACAGAATTCTACATATTTTATAAACTTTACACTACATTGCTATTATTTTTGCTCAAAACAGCCAAATATCTTTGAGACTTAAATAATTGAAAAATGCTATTATTTAGCCATGAAGTTTAACAGTTTATACTGTTCATTCCTTTATTTAGATCTATATTTTCATTTTGTGTCATTTCCTTCTGTCTGAAGAACTTCCATTAACACTTTTGTTGTTTTGTTTTGTTTTTTGTTTGGTGCAGTGGCACCATCGTAACTCATTGCAGCCTCAAACTCCTGGGCTTAAGCAATCCTCCCGCCTCAGCCTTCCAAAATGCTGAGATTACAGGCATGAGCCACTGCGCCCAGCCCCTTAAACATTTCTTCTACTTCGGTTCTGCTGGTGATGAAGTCTAGAAGATTTTGTATGTCTGAAAATTTTTCTTTTACCTTCAGGTGAAAAATATTTTTGCCAGGTATAGACTTCTAGGTTGACTGGGTTCCCACCTTCTAGTCCTTTAAAGATGTTATTCCATTCTTGCAAGGTTTCCTCAAAATAGATAAATACATAAAGAACGGCGGTCATTCTTATCTTTGTTCCTCTGTATGTAACTTGCCTTCTTTCTCTGTCTGCTTTTAGGAGCTTCTCTTTACTCCTGGTTTTGAGTAATATGACGATGGTGTGCTGCAGTGTAGCTTTCTCCATATATCTCATGCTTACAGTTTATTGGGCTTCTTGGATATGTGGGTTTACAGTGTTCATCAAATTGGAAACATTTTGGCCATTATTTCTTCAAATAATTTTTTCTGTTTCCCAATCTTCTCCCGTTCTCCTTCAAAGAATCCTGTTACTTATATTAGGCTGCTTATAATTGTCTCACAGCTCATGGATGCTGTTCATTTTCAAATGTTTTTTTCTCTCTGTCTGGTTTCTGTTTCCATGTCTTCAAGTTCTCTAATCTTTCTTCTATGGTGTTTTATCTTCCATTATTCTAATATGAGATACTGTAGTGCTCATCTCTAGATGTTTGCTTTCAGATTTTTATTTATCTTCCATGTTGCCACTTCACCTGTTCAGTCTTTAGTTTCTTGAATTCATGAAACACAGTTATAAGAACTGTTTTAATGTCCTTCTCTGCTAACTCTAACACCTGTGTCAGTTCTGGGTCAGTTTCAATTGATTGATTGATCTCCTTGGTGTGGATCCTGTTTTCCCACTTCTTTACCTGCCTGATAATTTTTTATTGGGTGCCAGATATTGTCGGATGTTGGATATTTTTGTATTCCTATAAATATTTCGGAGCTTTACTCTGGGACAACTTGATGCTTTTGGATCTTGCTTTTATGATTTATTCAGTATATCTGGAATAAGACTCCACCTAGGGTTAATTATTTCCCATTGCTGAGGCAGAGCCTTCCTATGTATTCTACCCAGCGCTCTCTGAATTTTCCAGTGTGGCTGTGGAAACAGGCTCTATTTTCAGCTCTGTGTGGTCTTCAAGGATTGTTCCTTCTAATCCTTTAGGGTGGTTTTCTGGCCTTGGGTACTTTCTTCATATGAATAAGCTGGTCAGTAGGCAGCTGACTACGCTGCTGGTCTCTGGAATTTCCTCTCTGTAAAGCTTTCTCCTCTCTGGTGCCCCGCCCTGTCAAATCTAGACACCTCAGCATCCTTGAATCCCAACTCCATCTCCTCAACTCAGGGAGCCCACCGAGACTCTGCCTGGGTTCCCTGTCCCGATGCCACGTTCTGGAAACTCTCCATGCAGCAAGCTGGGGTAACTGTAGGGATCTCCAACCTTGATTGCCTGTTGTCTAATGTCTTGAAAACCATTATTTCATACACTTGACCCAGTTGTTTAGTTGTTTCATGTAGGAAAGTAAATTCAGTCACTGCTATTTCATCCTGGCTGGGACAGAAAGGATACATAAGCCCAGTTGACCTAAAGATGTTTGTGGCGTGTTTTCTCCATCACCTTATAGTGTTTTCAAGGCTAGTATATTTTAAACTTTTACATTTTGAAATAATTTAAAAATTGAAGAATAGTTGCAAATATATGCAGAGTTCCAGTACAACTTTCACATAGCTTCCCCTAATGTTAGTATTTTTTATTTGTATTTTTAGTACAAAAGTAATGAATGTTAATGGTAGAAGAAAATTAAAAATATAAAGTATATTTAAAATATATTTTGCATATGAAAATGTAAATATCATATTCACATATCACGAATATTTTTCTCATTTTATTAAGTGTTAGTCCAAACTGCACCATTTTGTAAGCTGCCTGCCATTTTGCAGACCTTGGTCAAAGTGAAGCATTTCCCTGGAGTTGTGGGCTGTGAGGAACATCCTGCCTAACCACCTGACCACAGGTAGACAAAGGCCCAACAGAAGAAACAGCCTGCCTCTTATCATATGCTGAAACAGGAGCAAGGGGCACCACATTCCTCAGAAACAAGGGCCAGAATCGCCTCAACATGGGAACATCTTATCAATATCCTGCTGGGCAGCAAGCCATACTGCCCAGACCCTTCCTGCCCATACCTAGAAACTGCACCAGCCTGTAAGCAGTGGTGGGCTCTGACATTAGGCTGGTCCCCTACTTCTGTAGATTTTATGCTGGACATAAAGCCTGCATTTGCTGTCAAGGCACCCCGTTTCTCTTTCTTTCTCTCTCTGTGTGTGTGTGTGTGTGTGTGTGTGTGTGTGTTTCTTTAACCCTTGCCTTCCCTTCAAAACCTAACAAATAAGCATATATGGGAGGGGAGAGACACTGTCCTCACTCTTTCCATATTCCTGCTGCAGCCCAAAGAAGAGGGGACTGCCACTCCCCTCCCCCTTGGGAATGTTGGAAGAGAGGTAGGAGGTAGGACTCAACTCCAGAGGCAGGGTTCAGACACTGGACCAAATTGAGGACTACCTAAAACCAGGAAAGGGCAGAAGCTGCTTTCTGTAAGACACGCCCACCAGTGCACCATGTCAGTTTACTGCTGCCATGGCAACACCTGGAAATTATTGTGCCTTTCCATGACAATGACCCAACAACCCAAAAGTTACTAGCCTTTCCCTAGAAATTTCTGCATAAACGCCACTTAATTTACATGTAATTAAAAGTAGGTCTAAATGTGACTGCAAAACTGCCCTGAGCTGCCACTCTTAGCACACTGCCTATGGGGTAGCCCTGCTCTGTAGGAGCGGGCACAGAGCTCTGACACTGCCAGAGCTGTAACACTGCTGCTTAAATAAAGCTGTTTTCTGTGACCACCAGCTCACCCTTGAATTCCCTGGGCACAGCCAAGAACCCTCACAGGCTAAGCCCCACTTTGTTTTTTCTCTCCACACTCAGCTACTCTTTTCAGGCGTACTGAAGTAGCTATGAGCTAGTGAGGCTGATACTTAGGCCATATTTTGCTGTGGACAGGGTTTAAAGTGTTAAAGGTCAGCCTGTGGGGCAGGCTTACATGACCTCTCTTTGACTTCCTGTCTCCATGGGGTAAATTCACCCAGGGGAAGGCCCAGAACTGCCTCTTTTATTCTCTCATCCACAGTAATTAGGCAAGTGAGACAGGCTGGTAGTCCAGGAAGCCAGCTGGGGGACTGGACTCAGAGTCCATTCTGTAGGCCCAGCTCTCCCGGTAGCCAGGTCCTCAGAGGAGTAGCAGGCTCTGCTTTGGCTTCAACTCCAAGTTCTGTTCTCCCAGGAAGCTGATTCGAAAGAGTCCTTGCAATGGACTATTTGTGTCCCCCCAAAAATTTATATGTTCAAATCTTAGCCTCCAAGGTGATGGTGTTAGGAGACAAGACCTTATTAGGAGGTGACTAGGCCACGAGGGCAGAGCCTTCAGGAATGGGATTAATGCCCTTATCGAAGAGACCCCAGAGAGACCCTTGAATCTTTTACCGTGTGAGGTTATAGTGAGAAAATCACCATTTATGAGGAAGCATAACTTTATCAGACACAGAATTTGTTGGCACCTTGATCTTAGACTTCCCAGCCTTCAGAAATGTGAGGCATAAATTTCCATCGTTTATAAACTGCTCAGTCTATGGTATTTTGTCATAGTAGCCCAAATGAACAAAGACAGCCCTGCACAGGGAGCGGTTGGTGCTTGCCTGGTTAGTAATAAAGCTATTGTTTTAATACCCATTAGCCTAGGGATTTTCTATTGCCTAGAACTCTTACACCCAAACTCACCCCTAAATCCCTAGAATATACTCTACATGACCATGTTTTAATGGCAATGTAGAAATACTTTGTATGGTTATACCCATGATAAATTTGTTCAATTCTTTGTTGGACATTTAGCTTGTTTTCAGTTTACTGCTATTATATACAATATTCTGATAATCATTTTTATGCATATGTGTTATCATAGAGATTTTCTTATTCCTGTCATCTAGATAACCCTCTACCAGCTGAATAATAGAGCCTATGTCTAATCTTAAAATCTCACAGACATGTTTCCCTGAGGCATGGATAAATAATTTAAAGACCCTACTCCATTATGCTTTTGTAGAAAAATAATTTTAAAATATCAAAATAGCAGAGAATAAACAATTGCAAATTTTTACGTTATATAAAAATACACAATTTTAAACAAGACTTAAATGCATATCAACTTAAGCAAAATTAAAAGAAACACAAATGCTTTAGTTCAATGAAATATATTTTGCATTATCTTTTTTTTTTTTTTTTTTGGCTTTACTGCAGTATTTAATACAGGTTGTCCCTCAATCCCAAACAGAAAGGAAGCTTCTGATTTGCCCTTTATTACTGTAAAACAAAAGTCTTTCTAGATATTCCTGTCTTTGAGGTATATAAAAATTGAGGATCTTAAGTTGCCATCCAAATTTCTTTCATATGGTGTTCTTTTTTGCTATTTTATTTCACTATAATGGATTCGCCCACTGACTATCTACGTAGGACTTCTCTAAGATGGACTACACTTCCCTTGACAAACTCTAAGCGTCTACCTTCCCTCTCCTTGGAGCAAACAGAAAGGGAAGCACAGCCAGACTGTCTCCCGTTCTCAGGGCCTAGCACAGCACCTGGCGCAGAGGCACTGGCAAACATTTCTCCAGATTCTGATATTGAATACACACCACACCTACAACCACAGTCTGAGCCCTCAGGATGTGCTCTTCCCCTCAAGACTGCTGTCTTCAATAGTTCATGAGAATTATCCCAACTTTATTCCATTAAGAGCTTGGTCTTGAGTTCTGACACCACATTCCAGGCAAATGTGCAAATGTCTTCCCAAGTGCATCTTTGTTTCCCAGCTGTGCTTTTGTTTGAACAAGAGAGTCACAAGGTGCTATTTTAGCAGAGGAATCTTATGGGAAATAACCCCTCAGGTTGACTGCTCCTGTGTGTTGGAAACTATAGGTTCCCATAGGTCATGGGGTGTGAATTTAGAGCTGAATTGTTAAAGGCAGCAGGGTAAGGTCCGAGGATCGTTCCGGTCATTCACTTCTGTCTACCTGCCTTGAGCCAAGAATCGCTTCTGGCTCTGGCCCACGTGGGCAGTAAAGGAAGAAGCTCCAGGACTCATCTCCCCACCAGAACCAGGAGTCCACGGTCAACTCCAGGGCAATGTGGGAAGGGACCCAGGAAGTTCAATAATGCAGGGAAGAGGCAAGAAAAAGAAGTACCAGAGGCAAAGACCTTAGGACACTGGAGGCACCCAGTCAAGGGGAATTGTTTTCACTGCTACGATGATAAGAAATAACCTTACCAGGCTAACTTACCTCTCACAGCCTCGCCTACTGCCTTTGTCTTCTTCTGCCCTCTCCTAAATGCTCCTTCTTGCCTTAAGCTTTCTCTCTGAGTGGTCCCTTTGACATTTCCACAAGGATCCCAACATTCCCACCATTGGATCCATGCCTGCCCTCAGCCTGAGCCCTCTACTGGCCTGGGCTCACCCTCTCTAGAATCATGGTCCTATTGGGCTCTCCTTCTCCATCAACTACCTGCCACCAAGGTCTGTTGTCTCTGCCCTTCACAGGCTTCTCAAACTGGCCATTCTCCTCATCCTGATTGCCTTGCCTTGGAGCAGACTCATCATCTCTCCCTGGGCTGTTGGCATCTTCTCCAGCCTGGCCTCCTTCACTCCAGCCTCGCTCTTCTCTAAACCCACATTACAGTGCTACCATGGTTACTTATAAAACCCCAGGTCTGACAATATCCCCCTGGCTTTCAAATCTTCTGTGATTTAGTCCAAACTCTTTTTTCACTACACACTCCAGTGCAGGGCTCGCTATCATAACAGGAACATCCTGTGTTAAAGTTTTCCATACTACTTGCAGCTTGTTCAAGGTTTGCAGCTGGTATTACTTTTTTTTCTTTTCTTTTTTTTTTTTTTTTTTAAGGTCTGTAGCATTTCAGGCTTTTCAATTCCAATGAGGTTTTTTTTTTTTTTCTAAGTTCTTTGTCCATCTTCTTTTTATTTTTTTTTTCCTGAGACATCTAGGATGGAGTACAGTAGCACAATCATAGCTTACTGCAGCCTCGACCTCCTGGGTTCAAGTGATCCTCCCGCCTCAGCCTCCCAAGTAGATGAGACTAGAGGTGCACACCACCACACCTGGTTAATTAAAATTTTTTTTTTTTTTTTAAGAGATGGAGTCTCACTATGTTTCCCAGCCTGGTTTTGAACTCTTGGCCTCAAGTGATCCTCCTGCTTTGGCCTCCAAAATTACTGGGATTATAGGTGTGAGCCACCACACCCAGCTGTCTATCCTCTTTATCATAGAGTTTAAATCTGTCTTGCAGTCTATCTGCTTTCTCCTGTAATGGTTAACTAATGTTTCTTCTGTGATTTCTCAAAGCTCCTACTGATAGTTGAACTATTTCTGTATTTCTTAAAACTTTCAAATCCATGATTAAACAAATAAGAGCTCAGAATGCATAAAATTCTTTAAATAGACAGTCAGAAATGCCTGTGTTTCACACAAAACATTACACAAAGTTTAAAAAAAAAACACTACACAAAGTAGGAATTCTAAGTTGAAATTCAAGAAGGTTAACTACATAAATGATCAGAAATGTATCTGATTCTTATACACAGCTCCACACTTGCCTGTCACCTCTCAGTGTCAACATTTATACAAGTAATACACATGCTCCTCACACAACTGGTGAATGTTTTGTGGTCATTAGCAGGAGTGATCAAATTTTAAAAGGTGCCCAGATGAACTCTGAGGAAAAAAAAGGACACTGTGCTTTATAGAGGCACATCACCGCACGGGCCCGCTGAACGATACTGCTGAGTAACTCAGTCTGGATTCTACCACTCAACCACAGAGCTTGGGTCTAGGGGGTGCTCCATAAATGCTGTGGGCCACGGAGATGGGCACACTGAGGTTTTTACAGCCAAGCATGCTGTCTCTAGCAGCAGGACCAAGCACAGCTCTCTGGGAAGAACAATCGCTCTTCCTGCTGTCGCTTCAAATGTCTGGAGTCTTTCCCTACACATCTGTGTCTCCCTTTATGGTGTGCTCATTCAAAAATGTATGTTGTAAACATTTACATTCTCCAACCTGTTCCAGTACTTGCCATAGAGAAATTTGGCAATGTGACCAGGTGCTTCCTTTCCTTGGTCCTAATACTACTGCCTTCCATCCTTAAGGGGAATCCTCTGGAACCCATATCTGGAGACTGCTGATCAATTCTACCCTATCTGTTCCTTCTTGAACAACATCCACACAGTCTAATCTGAAAAGCTGGTGTGACAGTCCCCTGCTGGACAGTATCCCTGGTGCCTGCTGCAGCATCTGCCCACATAAACGCTCCACACACACTTATTGAAGGAATGAATGAAGACCAAGTATATACCCCCAAGACTCAATACGTCTCATGTATGTGCCCCAACTTCCTAGCACCTTTCTTCATGGCTTAACCATGACTGGGTTAATTTGCCCCAGGCTTAGTCAGAGGCCAGACTGCAAGCCTGTGGAGGCAGGAAGGCGGAAATACAGACTTTTGTCTGTGCAATGATGGACTGCCTAACCCCTGAACTTTCTCCTCCTTATCTCTGTCCCCGGGGCCCATGTAGAAAAGACAAGATGCTACTATCTCCAGGCAGCTGGGTGAGCAGCCTGATGCTGGGGCATGTGCAGACTGATGTCATCATTTAAAGATTCTACAGGAACCTCTCCAGACAGGAGCTGGCTCCAGGCAGGCACATTTCCGTGAAGGCTCTTGCCAAAGACCATCGCTGAAGAATGTTATGTCGAAGGCGGTAAGTGGTAGAGTAGCTCGATCAGGAGGCTGTCATCCAGCTGAGCTGTAATCTCCTACCACAGAGTTGTCTGATGTAATTTGTCGAGGCAAGGCCTAGCAGATTTAACAGGATGTGTCCATCCTCGGTCTCTGCTCAGTTCTTGGCTTCTTTCTGGTCACAGTCCCCACACACAGGGGAGGGGAACTGGTTGAGTCCTGCTCTGTCATTCCTGGGCTACAAAATCAGATGCCTTTCATAAGCCCAGGCTTAACTGTAAATAGTATCAGTTTACTATTCCCTCATTGAGCACCCACTGAATGCTCAGCAAGGCTGTCAGCATGCCATGAGTCACAGCTCCTGCTCTCCTGTATCTTGCATTGTAATGGAATTAACTGATAGTTCAATGCGCAATTATCATCTGACGATAAATGCTGTGATGAAAGGTGGGGTAGTCTTTTCTTCTTACATTGGGACATATCCATATAGAAAAGTCTATACACCATGCATACAAATGAACATAATTATTAAATGGACACCAATAAAACCATAACCGAGGTTTACATTGAGATTAGTTGCCAGTTCCCCAGAAGTCCCTTGTCTACTTCTCCCTCATCGAAAGCAAATCTCACTCCACCACCTCAGTGGTAACCACTTTCCTGCCTTTGTTTTACCTCATATTCATATATATATATGAGATCCCTAAGGAATATAGCTTAATTTCACTTGTTCTAGTAATGGAGTCATCCGCTAGTATTTCTTAGCACCTAACATCTTTCATTCAAACTTATGTTTGTGACAGTCACTCATTTTGTTTTGTAGAGCTAATAATCGTTGTATAATATCCCATCATATAAGTATACTAAAGTGTATCTAATCAACTCTTGATGGACATTTGTATTGTGTCCGGTTTTTGCCTATCTGGAATAATGCTGCCGGGAACATTCTTCTTCACGTATCCTGGGGCACATGTGCATGAGTTTCTCTAGACCCAGGATTGGAACCGCTGGGTCATGCAGTTTTGTATGATTGGCATTGGTAGCTATTGCCAAACACTTTTCCATAGCAGATATATAAATTTTATATTTCCATCCTCAGTATATGTGAATTCCTATTGCTCTACATCTTTGTCTACATTTGATACTGCCTGATTTTTAAACTTTTGCTCATCTGTTGAATGCAAAATGGTATTTTGTTGAGTTTTATTTAATACATCCCTGATCACTCATTAGGTTGAGTGGTTTGGTTGTGTATGCTTTTTTCCCTTATGCTTCTGGGCTGTTTGGATTTCTTCTGTGAAAATGTCTGTTTAACCTATTTTTCTATTGGGTTTTCTTTTTCTCAGTGCTTCATAGTTATTTTTCTATTCTGGACATTATTTGGTGATTACATATGCCACATGTCTTCTCTTGCATTTTCATCCTATTTATGGTGTCATTTCAAGAAGTTTCTAACATAGTATATATTTATTAATCTTTTTCTTTAGGACTCCTGCATCTTGTGTCTAGGCCAAGAGTTTTCTCTACCTTGAAGTCATAAAATATTTTATATTGCCTTCTAAGTACGTTTATGTTTTTCCTTTCACTTTAACTTTTACTTCTGAAATAATTATAGACTCACAAAAAATTGCAAATTCTACCCCCAGTTTTCCCTAATAGCAATATCTTAAATGATTGTAGTACCTGCAAATTGACATTGGTAAACATTGCTATCAGAACTTATTCAGTTTTTACCAGTTTCTTCATGCACTCTTACGTGTGTTGAGGATGTGTGTGTGTGTAGTTTTTATGCAAGTTGGTGTCACATGTATAAATTTGGCTTGCATTTTTTTGTGTTTAATCAACGAAATAGATTTTATGCATGATGTGAGGTGGAGATTGTTTATTTTCTCCCAAATGGATAACCAATTATTCTAGTATCATTTTTTTGAATAGTCCATCCCTTTCCCCACTGATGTGCGATGCCTTTTCTCACAAAAATCAAGTTTCTCCATCTGTGTAGGTTTGTTTCTGATCTCTCCATTCTATTCCATTGATCTATTTATCCATCCCTGCTTTAACATGGTACTATTTTAATTATATTAATACTAAATATTGCTATATGGCAGGATGATTTCCAAGATTGTGTTCTTCTTCAAGAGTATCTTGGTTATTCTTGGCTTTTTTTTAATCTTCAATAAATTCTTAAAATTCTAGAATAAAACTTTCAAGTTTCACAAATAATCTTCTTAGGATTTTATTGAAACTGTGTTAAACTGCTTTGTGGAGAATTGACATCTTTACAATAGTGAATCTTCCTATCCAAGAATATGATTTAGCTTTAATTTATCTGCATTTTCTTTAATGCCTTTCAGTAAAGTGCTGCAACTATCCATGAAGAGTTTCGCACATATTTGGTTAGGTACACACATAAGTATTTTGCACTTTGTTTTTCTTATAAATATTGTTTCAGTTATACTTTCAAACTGATTGTGGAAATACAGTTGAACTTAGTGTATTAATTTTTTATTAACTTTGCTAAAATCTCATCAATTCTAATAATGTATTCATAAATTCTTCTGGTTTTTCTGAGAAGATAATCATACAATTTGCAGACCATGACAGTTTTATTTCCTCCTTTCTGATCCTTATTCTATTTCCTCTTCTTGTTTTGCTACTGGCCTGGACAAAATTGAAGAGAACTGATGATGAAACACATCCTAGCTTGAACTTGTTTGTAAAGAGAACCATCTGACATCTTGCGATTAGATTAATGCTTGCTGTAGGCTTTTCCAAATTGGGTTAATACATTTCCTTCTTTCCTAGATTGTTTGGTGGTCATTTCTTCTAATACCTCCAACCTTCCTTTTGACATTATTTTTCTTCTAAAACATGCCCTTGAGAAGCTCCTTTACTAGAAAATGTAGTTACGGTGATCTCTCTTGATTTGTTTTTCTGAAAATCTTTTATTTTGCTCCCGTTCCTGAAAGTTTTATTGTTGTAAAATTCTGTGCCTTTTAACTTTACCGAGGTATAAAGTATATATATCATAAAATTCACCCATTTGAACTATGTGATTCAATGATTTTTAGTAAGCTTATCAAGTTACGTCACCATTACCATAATCCAGTTTTACAGCTTGTATAATATATCAATAATATCTCTTGTACCCATTTCAAATTAATCCCCATCCTTGCTTGCAAGCCCAGGCAACCCTAGTCTCTCCTGGACATTTGCCTTTCCTGGACATTTCAAAAAAAACCGGAATATATGTGGCTTTTATGTCTGACTTCTTTCATTTAGCGTTCCATTTAGTACTCTGCTGTATGGCTCTATCTCATTGTATCCATTTGCTAACTGATGAGCAGTTGAGTTGCTTCTACTTTTCAGTCACTGATGCTGTGAACATTATGCAAGTCTTTTTATGGACATAGGTTTTTATTTCTCTTGGGTAGATACTACAGGGTGTAAAGTTGTGTCATGTGGCAAGTATTTGTTTGACTTTTTAAGAAACTGCCTAACTGTTTTCCAAAGTAGCTTCCTACCCAGTAGGAAAGTTTAAGAATTTTGATTTCTCCACATCCTGGCCCAAAGTTCTTGTCTGTCTTTGATTGTTGTGGTGGGTGTGAAATGGTATCTCATTGTGGTTTTACTTTGTGTTTCCTTAATGCTTTTGAGCATCTTTTCATGTGCTTATTAGCCATTTGAATATCTTCTTTGGTGAAATGTCTATTCAAATCTTTTGCCTATTTTATTTTTAGAGACAGGATCTCACTCTGTCACCCAGGCTGGAGTGCAGTGGAATGATCATAGCTCACTGCAGCCTTGACCTCCTGGGCTCAAATGATCCTCCTACCTCAGCCTCCTGAGTAGCCAGGACTACAAAAGCAGGCACCACCATACCCACTAATTTTTGTATTTTTTTTAAGCGACTAGGGGGGTCTCACTATGTTGACCAGGCTGGTCTTGAACTCCTGGCCTCAAGTGATCGACCTCAGCCACCAAAAGTTCTGGGATTACAAGTGTGAGCCACCATGCCCACCCTTTTGCCTATTTTTAAATTGTTTATATTTTTATTAATAAGTGGTAAGAGTTCTTTGCATATTCTGGATATGAATTCTTTGTCACATATGTCATCTGCAAATAGTTTTTTCCAAGTCTGTATACCTTTACAGTGAGCATACGTGCCTTAGAATTTTATTTGTAGAACTCTTTAAGGCTTGGGTCGAAATTGCAAAAAATCCAGGGATGAATTGTGTTTGCTCTGCCAGTCACCTGGGACACTTGGCATGATCTAAGATGACTTCCCCACCAAGTCTGCATTCCAGACAACAGGAAAAGCCTGAAGGGAGGGCAGGACACCTTCTCTCACTGTCAGGGCAAAGGAGGAAGCTGCACATTCCCACTCACAATTCCACAGCTTAGTCACGTGGTCATATCTAGCTTTAAGATAGGCTGGAAAATGGAACATTTAGCTTGGTGGCTTTGTGCCCAGCTAAAAGTTCTATGCAAAAGAAAAATGATCCACACATATAGTAAATGACAAGGAGCTGCGTTCAAACTCACGTCTCTATGATCCAAAAGCTGTGCCCTGTGGACTACATTAAGAAGCTAATAGAATATTATTTTTAAATAGATTCCTAAGAATCCTCAATCCTCAAGTCCCCAGGCAATAAGTGACCAGAGCCAGGGCCTTTCTTTTTTTTTTTGAGACGGGGTGTCACCCAGGCTGGAGTGCAGTGGCACAATCCCCACTCACTGCAACCTCCACCTCCCAGGCTCAAGTGATTCTTGTGCCTCAGCCTCCCAAGTGGCTACGATTACAGGCATGTGCCACCACACCTGGCTAATTTTTGTATTTTTAGTAGAGACAGGGGTTTGCCATGTTGGCCAGGCTGGTCTCGAACTCCTGACCTCAAGTGATCTGCCCACCTCGGCCTCCCAAAGTGCTGGGATTACAGGCATGAGCCACTGCGCCCGGCCTCAACATGGGTCTTCTCAAAGGATCATCTTCTCACTATACCAGTCTGCCTCTCTGAATTATTCCTGAAAGGGACATTTTCATGGTAATCTGGGTGACATTATAGTCATTTTGTATTTTTCTAGGGAACCAGTAGTCACCCTCCCAAACACCATCCTCTCTCCTTTCTCCAGAGAACTAACTTTGCCCCTAGGCCCAGCAACTAGAATTTCTCCAGCCTGCTTTGTGGCACTCATCCCAATTCTGTGGCCTCCCAAGCATCCTCCAGCCTGTCAGGCAGGAAAACTGGGTGTCAGCCCAGAGACACTCTGCCAGGGACAATATTTGGAGCACAACGCCCCTGACAGAATGTTCACTGTGGCAGCCAGTCAGGAAATGCCATTGGCCTCAAGGCTGCACATAGAAGCATCTACTTCAGCCGGGAGGGTGCCTGAGTATGAAAATCACTGAGTTTTTTTTCTTTCCCTTGAAGATTCTTGCATGAGTTTGAGAACTAGCTAAGTGGGAGAACGGTCTGGTAATTTCAAAAGCAAGGTTTCTTTTCTCGCCTGAGTTCCCCTTAGCTGTATTGTGGGTGTGTGCCCCGGGTTCACTTCATTTTGCTCTTTGTCTGAAGGGTGGTTAATGTCTCCCTAACCAGAAATGACAAGTCCCATTCAGAGCAGAGCAAAAAGGTTAGCGAGGTTGACTTTATGTGGGAGAAATACCATAGAGAAAATAGCGAGACAATGGAAACCACTTACAACTGTAAGGAAATCGCATCACATCTGTTCAAAAGAGACAGTCACACCTGTTCTTTCCACCGTTATTAGGTTGTTCGCATCTTTCTAAAATCAGAGGAATTTACTTATCTCAGAGAGAAACTCTCACATTTGAAATTGTTCATCACCCAGCAGCATACTAAAATAAATTCTCTAAACCAGTAGACGGTAGGGGTGGGAGAAACACAAAATAGAGGATGTTGTTCGATTTAAGAAATATTTATTGGGCACCTACCATATGACAGGCATTATTCCAGGCACCATGTATAAAACAGCCATTCCCCTCCAGGGAAATGTGGTTTTGTGTAGAGAATAGTCATGCCAGCAAATAATTACAGCCAAGTGTGCTGATGCTCTGGCCGGAGAACGAAACGCCTATGGTGGGAGCCCACAGGTGAGAATCCCCTTCCCCACCCCTGGAGGTGCCTGAGCCAGGGTCGAAGGCAGGAAGGCAGAAAGAGCATTCCAGGCTCGGGTACCAGCATGGAAACAGGCAAGAGGATGTCACTGTTCCTGGCACCTGAAAAGGATCCCGAGTACTTCTGGGTGATTAAGTGCACAATGTAGGAGGTTAGAGAGGTCGGGTGGCACGCTGGGAAAAGTGGTTTGCTAACTTGCCTCCGTTGGCCTCTCTAGACCTGCTCTCGGCCTTTCTCTGCCCTGCTCTGGCCCTGGAGGCTGACTTCTGTGGGCGGCAGCACCAGGGCTCCTGGGCAGCTGCCTTCCAGTTAGGTTCAGTGCCTCAAGTGCCAGCAGCAGCTCGGATGGAGGACAGAGAGTGAGGGTGGGGTGTTTATTCTCAACAGTCCCCAGCTCTATCCTGCCCAGTCATAGTCTTGGCCATGGCTGCCTTCTCTGCCAGGCCATGGCTCCCTCCAGGCAGCCTCTCCTTCATGGTACAACCCTCTCCAGGCCCCAGCAACACTACTCTTCCCTTTGGTCTCTTTAGGGCCGGGGCAGGGACTGTTTCTCACTGAACCCCTGGCTCCTTTCACCTGACCTCTCTGTAAATAGTCCCTTCGTTAAACTCGCCCGTTATCCTTTATGAGTGAGCCACCTGTTTCCTGGCAGGACCGTGGCTAATGCCAGTAGGTTGGTTAAAAATGCAAATCATGCTAAGAAGTTGCTTTTTGTTGTATTTTTGTTTTGTTTTTGTTTTACAATGACAGTGGCAAACTATGTTTTTGAACTCCTAAAAATTATAAACCAAAATAAGCCAGACACAAAAGATCACATATCCTATAATTCTATTTATATGAAACATCCAGAAATGGTAAATCTATAGAGGCAGAAAGCAGATTCGTTGTTGCCTGGGCTGGGGAGTGACTACCCACGAGCATGAGGGATCTTTTTAGGGTGGTGGATTGTGGTGATGATTGTATAACTCTGTCAATATATTAAACACTACTGAATTGCACACTTAAAGTGGGTAAATTTTATATGTCCGTATACCTCTATAAAGCTGTTAAGATTATAAACAAAACATATCAATAATAAAGTTTGGAAAAGAAAAAGGCGATATATTATCACCTATAATCCCAACACCCTAACACAGCTATTATCAATTTTTCCATATTCCATTTGTATTAACTATATTTGATAATCACGAAAACAATAACATTAACATTTACTACATGTTTACCATAGCCAAAGTGCTGGGTTAAACACATACCACATATTATCTCATTTAGTCCACAAAACAACCAGATGAGGAAGGTAGTATTATTATTATCTGTACCTTATTAATGAGAGACCTGAAACTCAGAGAGATTAACTGACTTGCTATGTAAACATAATTTTCTTTTTTTTTTTTTTTTGTAAACTCAATTTTCTACCTTGCTGTAGTCTTGTTTTTCTTTTTTATTTATTTATTTATTTATTTTTTGAGATGGAGTTTCGCTCTTGTTGCCTAGGCTGGAATGCAATGGCATGATCTTGGCTCACTGCAACCTCCACCTCCCGGGTTCAAGTGATTCTCCTGCCTTGGCCTCTCGAGTAGCTGGGATTACAGGCATGCGCCACCACACCTGGCTAATTTTGTATTTTTAGTAGAGACAGGGTTTCTCCATGTTGGTCAGGTTAGTCTTGAACTCCCAACCCCAGGTGATCCACCCACCTCAGCCTCTCAATGTGCTGGGATTACAGCCATGAGCCACCATGCCCAGCCTCTTGTTTCTTTTAATGTCTGCAAAATAGTTAATTGGGTCAGTATACTTCACAATACTTAACTCTTCCCTCATTTGTAACATATGTTTCATAAAATTATGCAATGAATATCTTCATTAAAAATAACTTTATCCATATTTAGTATCTTCTTAGGATGCTTTTCTAGAAGTTGAGTCAAAGGGAGCAAGGCAATTTTAAAATTTTGGGTAGTAAAATTGGTTTCCAAAGGGCTGGGATTTATATTCCCATCTAGCAATTTTGCCCTATCCTCAGCAGCACTAGATCTGCCAAGTTTTTTAATGTTCTGCTTCATTTAGTGGATTCTTAATTCTTATTTTAATGTCCATTCATTTAAGTACTAGAAAGGTTTGGGTTTTTTCTATACCAGTTGAATTTCCTCATTTGTAACTTACCTATGTGTTCTGCCCATTTGTTTATTACAAATTATTAATGATTTTCTTACTGATGTACATGAGTTTTTAATAAACATATAAACCCCTCATGTTTTATCTGTTTCTCTCATTTGCCTATTTATTTTACAAATTGATTTTATGTATTTTTACAAAATGAAATTGATTTCTCTTTTCCTTTGTGAATTTTCTATTGACTCTAGACTTTCAAAGGCATCGCTCTCCAAGGCTTTAATAACATTCAGTTATATTTTCTCTTGTGTTTTTTCTGTAGCAATCTTGCATCTAAAAATAACCCATCATTTACTTTAATGTATAGTTTGAGATGCGGGCCTAAACTTTTTTCTCCCCAAACTATTATCCAACTTTTCTAATGCCAAATATTATATCCTTTCCCACTGTTTTGTGATGCTTCCTTTATCATATACTGTATTCTTATAAGAGGTCCATTTTGCTCCAAAGTCACATAGTTTTAATAATCTTTGTTTGATAATATGGTTTGGTATTTGGTGGGTCTAAAAACTCTCACTTGGTCATCCATGAGAGGTCAGGCCATCCCACTTGTAGGGCACCAGGTAACAGATGGAAACAGGGTGCTCTCCTGCCACTCAGCACAGCACACAGGTAAGGCTGTTGATACGGTTTGGGACGTGTATTAGACTGTTATCACACTGCTAATAAGGACATGCCCAAGACTGGGTAATTTATAAAGCAAAGAGGTTTAGTTGACTCATAGTTCCACATGGGGTGGGGAGGCCTCACAATCATGGCAGAAGGCAAATGAGAAGCCAAGTCACAACTTATATGGTGGCAGGCAAAGAGAGCATATGCAGGGGAACTCCTATTTATAAAACCATCAGATCTCGTGAGACTTATTCACTATCACGGGAACAGCACAGGAAAACCCGCTCCCATGATTCAATTACCTCCCACTGGGTCCCTCCCATGACACATGGGAATTATGGGAGCTAGAATTCAAAATGAGATTTGGGTGGGGACACAGCCAAACCATATCAGATGGGGAGTGTTCTAGAACCCTGGGGGTGACTGAGAACCCCAAAGAGAAGAGTGGAGTTAGTAAGAAACCTGGCCCTGGGATTCTCAGAACAGGGCCAGAAGAGACTTTCAAGACAATTTTACCCAATTCCTTCAGTGTACAGAGAAGAAAACCTGGCTGATGAGATTAAGTCTTTTGCCCAAACTCACAGAGGTAGGAAGTGGCAGAGCTGGGATTAGATCTGGGTCTCCTGGCTGCTGGTTGGGGGCTCTCTAATGTTCCCCAGGGAAGAAGGTTCATGGGAGGAGAGGACCATGTGGGCTGCAGCACCAGGGAAGGCTTCAAAATCATGAAGATGGCTTATATACAGATACCACTTTACTCAATCCTTTCACCTGGTGTCTCCATTGGCTCTCACCCCAACCCTTCCATCAGGTCCTGTGCAGAGCCTCTTAACCGCATTCCCCATGACTGGCCAGGTTAACCAGCTTCCATTCTCTGCCCCAAACACAGCAGCTGATGATCCCAGCTAGCAGCTTATCTATAACATGCCTCCACACTTCTGCTCTCCAAATGAGTAGAACATTCACTGAGAATCAGTTATTCATGTTCCCAAATCTATTTATGCCATACCACTTACACTTGACACCATGATTATGTAATTTAACCAAAAGGAACATAAACCAAAAAAGAAGAGTGTGGAACAAAAGACATTGTTGCTTTTTATGTCAAACACATTGCTTTAGGAAAGACTTGATAAAAGTGAATCACTAAGAAACTTGTTGAATGAGCTGTGGACGAGATAACTGTAAAAAAACAAGAGCAAGTTTGTATAAATCTAGAAGGATTCTGCACTGAAATTGCTTCAAGAGTATGTTGGATTCTCTCTTCTTTATGAAAACACACTGGAAATTATTAGCGTAGCTTACGCAAGACAGAAAAGTAGAATTTTCATCACCAGGTTCTTTGAGAAAAGGCCTTTGATCCACACCAAAAGAGGTTGTATGTGTCCTGTTTTATGATTTCTCACCTTGATCAAATTCTTTGGTTAACCAACCAACTACTAGTCCCAATTATATAGGACAAGAGACCTTCCAATGATAAAATTTTCATTTTCAGATGAGTTGTCCAGGCTCCGAGAGCATGTCAAACTCTGAGAGGTACACAGGCAGGGATGGGGTCCAATGGCAGCCACAGGCATGGGATGCAGTATAATACCACAGGAGGCATCCCATGGGATGTGGTACAACACCGCATTGGGCCCAAATTCCAGCTCCACTCTAACCAGTGGTGCAGTCTTGCGCAAATCATTAATCCTCTTTGTTGCCGTGTTTGAGACAAGGTCTCACTCTGTCACCCAGGCTGGAGCGCAGTGGTGCGATCTCGGCTCACTGCAACCTCTACCTCCCAGGCTCAAGCAATCCTCCCACCTCAGCCTCCCAAGTAGCTGGGACTACAGGCATGTGCCACCACGCCCAGATAATTTTTTGTATTTTTTGCCATATTGGCCAGGCTGGTCTCAAACTCCTGAGCTCAAGCGATCTGCTGCGCCCTCCTCAACCTCCCAAAGTGCTGGGATTGCAGATGTGAGCCATCATGCCTGGCCTCATTTGTTCTCTTTAAGTTCAGTTGGCTCGTGTGTTAAATAATACCTGTCTTGGATTATTGTCTAGGTGGAGGGAAAGGATGTTGTCCACACCCAGCACAGCACCAGACCCATTTGAAAATGTGAACTTCCTTGTCTGACTGTAAATGAAAGAAGGGGGATGAAATGAGCTTTGGTGGGTGGACTGGATGTGGGTAAGTGGGAAAGACACATGGCATCCCTCCTCATTAGCGAATTCCAACTCACAGAACAAGGCAGTCTTTGGAAAGAGGCATGTGGTAAGTTATCCTAGGTACACATTCAGACCCTGCACCCAGGGACCAAAACAAAAGGCTCCTGGGAGCAGAATGTAGAAGGCCACACTCAAGCCAAGTAAAGGGGGCTGCAGGAGTCTGCAAGAGTTGGGAGTTGCCACAGGAACTGGCTTTGGGAGAAGTCCATTTGCAGGGGGTCGCACAACCTTGTGCTCTGTAGACCTGGGAAAGCGTTCTAAGTCCTGGGACCTGTAAACTGTTTTCCCTGGTAGTTGAGCCCTGTGACTTCCCCAGCTGCTGAGTCTAGAAATGAGGAGTGCCTTGGCTTCAGTGTGAGAAGAAGCCCCAGTTTCTCAGAACACATCTGCGGGGGTGTCTGACTCTGTCTTTCTATGTCTCTGTCTCCGCTTCTGTCTCTGTCTGTCTCTTGCTGTCGCTCTGTGTCTATCTCTCTGTGTGTCTCCGTGGCTGAGTCAGATGGAGGAGTCCTGTTTCACTGCTTAGCAGTTTTTATCCTTCCTAGTACCCGTTCCCAGCCCACAAGATGCAGAAAGAGCTTTTGCTAGCGTGAGTTATTTTTGTCAGCTGAGTCACCATGCCAGAAAGCAAGAAATGACCCGCTTTATGTCTGCTCTGAGGAGCTGGAACCAGCTGGGATCTCTGGACCACTGAAAGCCCTGGAACGTCGCCCATTTGAGCCCAGCGTCCAGCCCCTAAATGGAGAGGGGCAGCCAAGGACACATCAAAAGGCCTGGCCTGTCCCATCCCTGCCGTCGGGGCCTGCCCCAGTGATGAAGACTGTCAGGGGTCACCGACTCCCATCTGCAGCCTCAGGGCTTTACTCCCTGCTGAGAGGGACTGCAGCTCATTCTGACCATATCATGGTTAATACTGCCCCAGTCCTTGGCTGCCTGGCCTGCTAGACTCTGCGTTCCTTTGGGCAAGGGAGCATGCCTGTTTACAGCCCTTTAGCACATATCATAGTGGCTGGGACACAATAAATGGTCAACAAGCACTAGCTCTGTTCCCTTCACTGCGGCTCTGCAGGCAAGCCAGCTGCATCTCAGCTCCTCTACCTTTAGCCTCGCTCCTGCCTAAAATGCCCTCTCATATCCTCCCCGTAGCCACATCCAACCCAGGGTCCTAGCCCTGGCCCTGTCCACACAGCCTGTTCTCCAACCCTGCAACCCCCTAAGATGCTTCCCCTCTGGCCCCCGCAGCACCTGCTTCCCTTCACTCCCTTGCACCCTCCTGAAATCCTAGGCATATGTGGACATGCATATTTTTCTGGGAAATCTCAAAGGAGTCCTTGGCCCCCAAGAGCTTTAGAACTATTGGGAGGGAATGGGGAAGCCTGGAAAGGTATTGAATGATACATCCCTTTAGTAAGACAGAGCTGGCAGGGTACAGGGGGTTCTCCTCCATTTCTTTTGTAGGGCTTCCTCTTTGGGTGGGAAACTTTGAGGAGGCTCCAGGGCTGTGGTGTCAGGGTGTGCTTTCTCCGTGACAGCATTCAGATAAGACGAGTAGTCTCTGTCTCTCTCTCCATCTGACTGTCTCTATCTGAATAACAAGGCTTGCTTCCCCCCCCCCCCCCAACATTCTGGACAGTTTTAAAGCAGAAATCGTTTTAGCTCAGCGAGAGTTGAAACTAGAGAGAGAGTGAATCACCCTGGTCTCATCTAAAATAGATAACATGGCTGAGTTTGGTGAGAGCTGGAGTCAGCCATTTACTTGGACACCATGCACAGCTGCAAGAAGTGATACCTCTTGTAAATAAATCACGCTCTGGCAGCCTCACCTTGGAATATTTATAAGGAAATAGACCTGGGAAGGACAAACTGTAAATCTAGGCTGCAAAGATTATTGGAAGAAGCACTTTGCACTGTATACAGAAAGTTTGATGCTTGGTCGCCTACAGGAAGACAGAGGAGAAAGAAAGGAAAGCTACCAGTTTTACTAGGCAGGGAAATGGTGTATTTCATTTTCAACAGTGGCCTGGCCTTGTGTATACTGTGAGTCTTTCTCACTATAGGATAGGGAAACATACTGTCCTCCTTCCTAACCTCCAAGCTTTGGTAAGCTGGCCCAGGGCAGGATGCCCTCAGATGCCTGAAGGGGTCCCCAAGTTTGCTCCCAAATTATGTCAAAGGCCCAGTCTGCACCATAGGCCACAGAAAAGCCCAGGCTGGCCCCCCTTCTCTGGTTGTAATATTGATGAAGCGCTTTGGGTGAAAGGGGATCTTCCATGGAGAAGAGATACAGCTGGGCCCAGTGGAGTATCCATGTACATTTACCTCGGTGCAGAGCCAGACGCTGCAAGTGGACTCCCAAGTTCAATGAGCACAGTGTAACCTTAAGCAGGCTGCCGCCTCTCTGAGCATCTTCCCCACCTCCACCCCTCCCGCCACGCAGTTTTTGTCTCGTCTATTAAATTAAATTCTTCCAGGGACAATGGGGAATCACACCCCTCCCCATAAGGAAAGCCTCAGAGCACCCTGGGAAAGGAGTCTCGTGGTATGGCAGAAGGAGCACCGGGCAGGGCATGGGGAGCACTGTGCTGTGTGGCCTTGGAAACTTGATTCAGACCTTGTGGAATCCTTATCAGCCACAGATCATTCAACAACCATTTGTGTATTGCATGCATGCCCTATGTGCCCCACTATCATAGGGAATGGGGGTAAAAAGATGCAAAAAGCAAGATCCTGAACCTCCCGGGAATCAAGAATTTGAAAGAACACAGACACGTGAGTTCGAGTACAATGAAGTACATTACTGATGGAGAGAGAGAAGGTGCTAGCAGGCTGAGTGGGAGGTACGTCTCCCAGCCTAGGGGGAGAGGTTGTAATAGGAGGTGGTGTCTGAGCTGGTTGCTAAAGGATGAGTAGAGGTGAGCCAGGCCAAAGAGAGGGACGGGAGGCACAGCCGTCCAGGCAGAGTCCCAGAAGGGGGAAATATCATGGAAAAACTGTGAACATTTTGGTGTTGCTGATAGAAATGGCAAGAAATGAGTCTGGATCTTTATATTTTAGAACAAAATATAAAGGGCCTCAGACCTGTTTAAGAGGATTGAACCCTATATTTTCAAATGTAGCCCAGAGCATATCACTCCTCTACTCAAAGCTCTGCAGGTTTTACTTCAGTTTCCCCTGCAGTGTCTTTACAACGGCCCACAGACCCAACATAGCCTGGCTTCCAGGTGCCTGTCTGATCTTATCTCCTTCCCATGTCCACCCCCCTGTACCCTCTCACCACATTCTCCCTCTCCCTCAAACCACCCAGGCAGCTCCTGCCCAGGCCCTTGGCACTGCAGTTCCCTCTGCCCTAAATGTGCCTTTCCCAGATACCTTCACGGCTCACTCCCTCACCCCCTTCAAGTCTTCTTGAAGTGTTACTTCTCCATGAGGCTGCCCAGACCACCATACGGCACCCTCCGGTCCTCATTCCACGCTCCTGAAGCTCCTGACCCTTTTCAGTAGTTTTCTTTCACAGCACCTACCACCTCAACATACTATATAATTTTCTTATGTATATGCTTTTCTTGTTTATTTCTATATTATATTCACCCAACTAGAATATAAACTTGACAAGGACAGGTATTTTTGTCTGCCTTGTTTACCGCTCTGTCCCCAGCACCTAGAACAGTGACTAGCACGCAATAGACTCTCACTAGATATTTCCTAATTAATGAGTGACCAAGCTAGGGAACCATTGATAGGCATTAGGTAGGGGACACACTCAGAGTTACAAATTAAAATCACTCTGGCTGAATAGTGTAGACTCACAATGGCTATTCTCCACCTTTTTCATCATGACCCACAGTAATACATTCATTTAAACTATGACCATGAACACACATAAAAGTCTAACTGAAATAAGTTTCATGAAACAGTAGTTTCACTTTTCACTGTTTGCAGTGTTCTGTATTCTATTCTACTCTACTCTTCTATTCTATCCTAGTCTATCCTAGTCTAGTCCATGCTATGCTAGTCTATCCTAGTCTAGTCTATGCTATGCTAGTCTATCCTAGTCTACACTATGCTATTCTAGTCTATCCTAGTCTATGCTATGCTATTTTACTCTATGCTATGCTATTCTAGTCTATCCTAGTCTATGCTATGCTATTCTATCCTAGCCTATGCTATGCTGGTCTAGCTATACTACAGCTACTTCATTTTTTTAAAACATATAGTGGTCTAGGTACAGTGGCGCATGCCTGTAATCCCAGCTATTCAGGAGGCTGAGGCATGAGAATTGCTTGAACCTGGGAGGTGGAGGTTGTAGTGAGCTGAGATCACACCACTGCACTCCAGCCTGGGCAACAGAGAGAGACTCAGTCTCAAAAAAAAAAAAAAAAAGAAGAAACGCGTATTGGTTGTGGTTGCAAACTACTAAACTGATTTCACAAACTACCAATAGATCAAGGCTAACAGTTCAAAAAGCACTGGTATAATTTTCTGGGGTTAGATAGTGATAATAATCATATATCATTGTAAATACACTAAACATTACTGAATTGTAAATTTTAAAATGGTTAATATGGTGAATCTTATATGAACTCTATCTCAATAAGAGCACATATTTTTAATAGTATAGAGGATTAATTGAAAAGAAACCAACCAGGAGATAGTAAGACCAATTAGAAAAATGATTATAATGATCCAGGTGAGAGATGTTAAGTAGGTAAAGGTAATTGAAATAGAGAAGCAGGACGATTCCAGAACTATTTAGGAGGTTAAATTGGAAAGTGTGAGGGTTAGGAAGAATCAAGGGTAATTCTAGACTTCTGCTTTGGGTACTAGGGGACGGTGATGCTACCCTTTGAAATCAAGAACACCGGCTGGGTGTGGTGGTTCACTCCTGTGATCCTAGCACTTTGGGGGGCCGAGGCAGGCAGATTGTTAAGCTCAGGAGTTCAAGACCAGCCTGGGCCACAACAGTGAAACCCTGTCTCTACTAAAATACAAAAAATTAGCCAGGCGTGGCAGTGTGTGCCTGTAGTCCCAGCTATTCAGGAGGCTAAGGCAGAATTGCTTGAACCTGGGAGGCGGAGGTTGCAGTGAGCCGAGATTGTGCTGCAATACTCCAGCCTGGGCAACAGAGCGAGATTCCATCTAGTCCCAGCTACTCAGGAGGCTGAGGCAGAAGAATGGCATGAACCCAGGAGGCGAAGCCTGCAGTGAACCAAGATGGCACCACTGCACTCCAGACTGGGTGACAGAGCAAGACTCTGTCTCAGAAAAAAACAAAACAAAACAAAATACAGCCGTTGCAGATAGGATACCATTTTTATTTTAAAAATAATTTACAAGTGTGTACTCACATAGTGGTCAAGGCATAGAAGAGCTCTGAGGCCACACACCACACCACTGGCCAGCCAGGGAAGCCCGCAGTGTGAAAGCAGAGGTCCCCCAACATTCAGTGGGTGGGCAGTGGGACAGGAGACATGGATACCTGGGTGGGAATGGATGCAGAAGACCCCAGAGTATGCAATATTGTGGGAACCAGGAGAGCAGAGACTTTCAAGAAGTAAGGTGACCACCGGGACACACAGAGATGAGGAGCCCAGGAAGTGTCTGAGGAGGCAGCAAAGATAAAGTCCGAAGGGCAGGAGGCTGGAAGGCCAAGCCCCACCGGAGGACCTCTGATAAATGGGCTTTCAGGAACAGCTCTCTCAGGTGTCTCACAGCCTCAGAGGCACTCAGGCCTCAGGCAGAAAGGCCAGCTTGCCTCCATTGTCTCCCCCACCTTCCTTCATTCTCTCTGTATTAGTCTGTTCTCACTCTGCTAATAATGACATACGCAAGATTGGGTAACTTATAAAGGAAAGAGGTTCAATGGACTCACAGTTCCACATGACTGGAGAGTCCTCACAATCATGGCAGAAGGCCAAGGAGGAGCAAAGTCACGTCTTAATGGCAGCAGGCAAGAGGGCACATGTGGGCGAACTCCCCTTTTCTCTCTCCCTGTAATGACTTTTGGACATGGTGTCCAAGTGGCCTCAGGATACCCCCAAAGAAAATTTCTTATTAACAAGATTTCCCCATGTGAGCTAGGCAAAGGGTGGGGATCTATGGCAACACCCAGGGCCAGACTGGGTGGAAATAGGAAAATGGACAGTTTCACTTTGTAGGGGGGAAATATGTACAATTATCTACTCAGCTACACACAGTTCTCATACGATTCGGGTAATAGTCTTCTACCAGCCACCCAGAGATGGGGCCTAGCTATGAGATCCCACCTGAGGACAGAGAGAGGCTGTCTGGGAGGGAGGCACTGAGATCTTTCCAGATAGGTGTCAGGATCTTGACAGCATTTTAAAAACCCTTTCAGAGAAGCACGGCCTCTCCAGAATAACAAAGTAGATCGCTTGAGGGTCCAGAGAGACAGAAGTAGGAGAGGGAGTGAGAGGGCTTCTGATTATCAATGGAATAAAAGTGTTTCTATTTGCTGTTCAGCTCAGGAAAGCATCAACTCCAACAACAATCATGAAGCCCCTGTCACCTACAAAGCAAAACAATCATGGACTGAGAGGGATACAGACCAGCCTCCTTCTACCCTGTACAGCACCTTTGTGTGAAATAGAAAAAGTCACCTCTCTCTCTGGGTCAACCCAGACCCTTGCCAGGGAGCAGAGGTCAGGCTACATCAGCTCCCACCAGCTCCCCCTCAGCTGGGTACTCTTGTGCAGTGTCCAACCTAAACAACCATATGCAGCATCCCCAGACACAGAGATGAACATGGCAGGGCCTTCAGCTCCCAGAAGCTCATAAACTGGTTGGCAAAGAAATGTGTATAACCAGTCGATGAACAAAAGCAGCTTGTGGGAAATGCTAAAACAGAAACGCAAATGGTGGGTCCTATTGCTAGGAGAGATTCATTCTGACAGGGAAATCTGGGAAGGCTTCCTGAGGAGGTAGAATTTGAGCTGGACCCTGAAATGTTGGCGGATATGAGAGTGGAGAAAGAAGGCACAATATTTCAAGGTGTCTTCTAGGAAGGGGATGTAGATTGTTGGGGCTGGAGGAGAAGAGAGCCAGAAGAATGGAACAGAGGCCTAAGGAAGATGTAGGAGTTAAGAATAAGGGCCAAATTGTGGAGCACTTCGAGTGTCTCATTGAGGTATGTGCCCTTGGAGGAAGCCAGAGAAGGTTGGAGTGGAGACCTCCCTCTCCAGCCTGGCATCCTGGGTCCTTCTCAGAAGTGGGGTTGTCGTGGAAGAGGAACTCACACTGTTGCCTTCCAAAGGTACCTCTAGCTGACATGTGCAACAGCTAAGGAAGCCCATGAGTCAGGTGTCTGCAGGACCATGTCATGCAGAAGGCAGCTTAAAACATTAGTGCAGACTCATCAACAGGATAAGGAGAGTCTAGAGAGCCCATCCAGGTTTATTTATCAGAGGTCGGCTCAAACAGCCCTGGCCCTACTTACATGGTGGAGGGGACACACCTGCTCTGCCTGAGGGTCCCAAGAGACATGAACCTTCTACCAAAGGCCGAGAGGAGCAAGCATGTGCTTCAAAATCCAAGAATGCAGCTCAGTCTCATGGCATTACCTGGCCCAAGTAATCCTGGTCACTAGGAGCAGGGTCTTTTTGCCCTGGAATTTCTCAATCCCAAACAGCTCAGTACTCCTCATTCTCTGCTCCTACCTTAGACAGGCAAGCATTGCATGCCTGTCATAGCCAACTACTTTATCCTCCTGAAAAGTCTCTCCCATGATTTCTCCTACATCTCTGCTACTCAACGTGTGATCTACAGACCAGTAGCATCAACATCACCTGGAGCCTTATGGAAGTGCAGAATCTTGTGCTCTACCCCAGACCAGCTGAGCCAGAATCTGCATTTTCACAAAATCCCCAGGCAATTTGTATATGTTGAACTCTGAGAAGCCCATCTTATACCATAATCTTTCCTGCTCTTCTCATAACACCCTGGCTACTCCTCCTCAGTCTTCCTTGAGGACATCTTTACCTGCCCCTTTTAATGCTGGGAGGCTCTCTGCTTTTTTTCCTTCTGCTTCTGCCCCTCTTCCTGGGTCATCTCAGCGACTACCATGGCTTCAAATATCATCTGCCTCTCATGGACTCCTCAGTTTATATAAACACCACAGACCACTTTTCTGGGTGCCTGACTCAGATCCAAATACCTATGAGATGGCTCCAAAAGACTCTTCAAATTCCCCATGCCCCATGCTGAATTCATCATCTCTCCCCCAGCCCTGGAACCTCATCTTCTGTGTTCTTTAGGTCACCCAGGCACCCATCCAGGGACTCATCCCAGCCTCCTGTCTCATCCTTAACCCCTTGGTTATTCTGCTATAAGTCCTACTTCCTAAAAGAGTTTTTGATCCTGGCCCCCTCCCGCTCCATCCTCACTGCCACTGTAATATAGTCTGAATATTTGTTCCCACCTAAATCTCATGTTGAAATGTGATTCCCAGTTTTGGAGGTGGGGCCTGGTGGGAGGTGATTGTATTGTGGGGATGGTTTCTCAGGAATGGTTTAGCACCATCCTCTTGGTACTGTCCTCGTGATAGTGAGTCCTCACAAGATCTGGTCATATAAAAGTGTGTGGCACCTCCCCGCCCCACCATGCTCTCTTTCTTGCTTCCATTCTCACCATGTGATGGGCCTGCTTCCCCTTTGCCTTCTGCCATGCTTAGAAGCTTCCTGAGCCACCCCCCTCCCCACACCAGAAACATATGCTGCTGTGCTTCCTGTATAGCCTGCAGAACCATGAGCCAATTAAATCTCTTTTCTTATAAATTACTTAGTCTCAGGTATTTCTCTAGGCAGCCTAGTACACACTGCCTCCAGTTAGGTTGTTATTGTCCCTCTCCCAAGTTCTGCTGCAGGCTGACCAACTTGCCAGCACCACTGTCCTCCAAGTAGCAACTCTGCCATCCAGGCTGAAGGAGGCTCTGCCATCTTGTAGCTACTGGTACTGGTACATATGGTCTCCTTGGTTCCTGCAGGGAAAGTGAATGCTGGCACATCTTGCACCAATGAGGGACACAACCCACTGGAAGAACTAACCGCATGCCTCCATCTAGCTGCAAGGGGTGAGGGGCGTAGGGAAGGGTGACCCTCCTATGTCGTAGTCTGGAAGGAGGGAACAACTGAATATGGATGAATACCAGAAACCTCTACCAATCATTCTCCTGCGTTGCTTTATCTCCTCTAGCCCTTATCGGATGTACCGTGCATTTGTCTGTTTAAATACTTCTGTCCTACTTCCCCCAACCCATAGAGAATCTAAGCTTTTTGAGGGCAGATAATTCATTTTGTTTATTGCATTGCTGCATTTCCAGTACCCACAACAGGGTCTGGCACTTAGTAATCACTCAATAAATATTTGATGAATGGCTTATTAATAAAATGAAAAAATAAATGGCCTGGGCTGTGTTTACTGGGGCAAAGGTAGGGCCAATGTTGAAGGAGGAGCCTGGAAAGTAAGAAGGGGTCATATCACAAAAGGCATTATGAGCCATATAAAGGAGATTTCATTTTATCCTATAGAGGACAGACAGCCAGGCATGGTGGCGCACACCTGTAATCCCAGCACTTTGGGAGGCCGATGTGGGCGAATCACTTGAACCCAGGAGTTCAAGACCAGCCTGGGCAACATGGCAAAACCTCATCTCTACAAAAAATTAGCTGGGTATGATGGCCACCTGTAGTCCCAGCTACTTGGGGGACAGGTAGGCAGATAGCTTAAGCCTGGGAGATCGAGGCTGCAGTGAGCCATGTTTACACCACTGCACTGCAGCCTGGGGGACAGAGACCGACCCTGTCTCAAAAAGAAAAAAACTGCAGAGAACCACCGGAGGGATCTTAAAAGGGAAGTAACATGTTCTGGAAGATCATTTAGGAGGCAGGTTGGACGGTGGATTGGAGGGAACCACTGGAGGCAGGGAGACCAGCAGGAAGACAATGGCTGCTGGTTTAGAGCTGGATGGTGGAATTTGTGAAGCAGGAGCAACAAGACTTGCTGAGAGATTAAATATGGGGTTTGTGAGGAGTCAGGATGACTTTAAAGGGTTTGGCATGGGTTACTAGAAGGCTACAAGGATGGAGTTCCATTTACTCCTCCCCAGGTAAGAAGGACTGAGGAGTAGAGAAGACCGGGGGGAAGTCACGTAATGAGGAATTGTTTGGGACATGTGAACTTTGACATCGCTAATCACATGCCCAGACCTTGCTAAACTGCATGCAACTCCCCGCATAGATGTTTTTCCTTATCATTGGAATTTTTCACTGTCCCCTGACCCTGGAATAGCATTCTCTCTCTCTGTTAACTACTCCTAGCTCTGACCTCAGAAAACAAATCAGAAAGAAAAGAAGCCCAAGAAGATGGGGCATTCTTTCTAGTTCCCACCTCCCTTGATGGCACTGAACTGTACCTGCCCTCACTCCCAGGTGGGTGTAGAGACCTCCAGAGCTGGAGGAGAGGAGTCAGCTGGGTCCCTTGCAGGCCAGGAGCAATGGATGGATGACTGCTTGGATGGTGGACAGCTTCCTTGGACAGCAGGACCAGGGTAGGTACTCTGTTCAAAGGCAGTCATTGCAGCCAACTCTTGTTAGCATATTACTTGTGAAATGCCTCTCTGCCTTCCCTGGGTTCTTGTCCCCAGCCTTGGCCTAGTAAGAGTGCTCCTGCCAATCTTATTCTTATCCTGGCCCAGTTCCTCATGCCTGATATTCCTCCTGTACACCAGCCTTTTCCAGCGTTGTATAGGATTGAAAGTGATACCTCCTGTGCCATCACTCAACACGAGACACAAGCCCAGCAGCCCTGCTGCCATGTCCTTCTGGGTGAGGGAAGAATGCCAGCTAATTTAATCCAGTCCCTGGGAAATCTTCTCTGGCCCCATCGGAAATAATGTGCTGGGAAACAGTCCAAGGCCACTGTCCAGCTACAGCCTGACTCCAGCAGTGTGGGTAGGGATGTAGTTAGGTGCACAGTTAGCTGCTCTCCTGCTCCCAACTTCTGCGCTGGGAGGTGACTGAATGTCGCCTCATGCATTAACCATGCACGGGAGAGAGCTGTGAGAGCTTCATTACCCACCCGCCCTCCTATAGCCCCCATCCCTCCATCACAGGCCATCTGGATTGACACCTTGATTGATTACCAAGGGCTCCATTGCGTCTGCTGCAGTGTCACCTGACAGAACGGGGAGGGGTTGTGTTGTACCTGACCTGTCGGTCTCTGCTGGGTGTCCCCTCTGGTGGTGCATGGGCACATCATGCTGGCATATTCAGTGGAACCCTCATTTTATGGACGGATGTCTCCTGCTATGATAGCATCTGCCAACCCACAAACCTACTCCAAATCCTATAGAAGGGGCTTTGGCAGAAAGAGTTCAAATTCAGCAGTTTTGATAAACCCCCAGAGAAAAGCATCCCTGGGCTGTTTCCAAGGATGGTAAATACCCACATCAACTGGTAAATTATAAAACTCAGCCACAAAATAAAGAGCTGATGGTTTGCAGAGAAATTGGCACAGTTGGGAAAGAAAGAATACTGCCAATGATACAGCCTCCTCTTTCCAAGTGTTAGTGGTAAAGAAGAAATGACAAGCTGCTGCATCTAAAGCCTTTAGAGGGAGAAGAAAAGAATTTGCCATCTTGAATTTTGGTATAGAGGGCAGTAGCCTTAAGTTTAGCAGGAGAGGAGGAAGAGGAGGGAGGCTAATATTTGTAGAGTTCGTGTTTTGTGTACAGGACCTCATCAAATCTTTGCCACAGCCTCACGAAGCAGGTATTTCTGCACTCATTTGTCAGGTGAGGTAGGCTCAGAGAGGTGATGTCATTTGCCAACGGCCTCACAGCTTGCATATGGCAAACCCAAGTTGTCTAATTCTGAAATCTGACCTCTGTCTACTGTTGTTACATGTCCACCCTCCCCCAAGCACATTTCAGGAAAGTGGGAAACCCAAGCCTTGCTTGAAGGGATCTTGACACATTTAAATAAAATCAGAACAAGAAACTTGAGAACAAGTGTCATTGAATAAAATTAGTTTGAATGATCTATACTGATCTATACTTACTTAAGGGCCCCATGGGGCATTTTATACATTCACATATACTTGCATACACTTGAACAGAGATTCTTGAACAAAGATCTGTTGTGCAGATGAGGAAAACCAAATTCCAAAAAGATGCTCACAAACGGTAAGGGAAAGAACGAGATTTTTTTTTTTTTTTTTTTTTTTTTTTACTATGTAGATATGTTTGTGTTCTGGTGGCATGCAAAGTCCTTCTTTGGCATGTGAATATTAGTTATCAAAATGCACCTTCTTATAAAACAATCAGATGGCTTCTGCCCTAGTGGCCTTTTTTCCTAGTTCACATTCTTCTGTCACAGAAGCTGGCATACTGTACAATCCTGAGGAACTAGTTATACACAATTATGCTTGTTTCAGAATAGTGGGGGGAAATTGGAAAAACAATGTCACATTTGGGGAATTAAATGCCCATATAATCCATTACTTTTATTAAAAATATTTCTGAGCATTTATCATTCTTAGTTTTAAATAATATGGAATATACACTTGCCACATGCTAGAATCTGGGCTGGATGCTTTTTATACACATTGATTTAATCTTTACAACAACAGTACAAAACAAATGGTATAATTCCTAGTGCTACAGGAAACTGAGGCTCGGTAAGTGTAAGTAACTTGCCTCAAACTGCACAACTGGAAAGTTCCAGGGCCATCACTTGAACCACATCCGTTGATGTTGGACTAAGGGAATACACGTTAGCACCTTATTAAGCCGGTTGACTTGCCTTGGGTGAGTTGTAATGTCTATGAACTGCCTCATGTCTATCACAGGACAATTACACCTAGTCAATGAAACGTACTGGGACTTTATGAGGATTAAACGTGAGACCATATGGAATCACATGAACGCTGAAGTTACACACAGCTCAGGACTCCTGAGCATGTGCCTGAAGAGGCATACAAGTACGCTCATTGGAGCATTGTTTTGTAACCGTGAAAAATTTGAAGCAACCGAAATGTCCATCAGCAGGAGAATGAAGAAAGAAATCACGACGGCTGGGCACGGTGCCATGTGCCTATAATCCCAGCACTTTGGGAGGCTGAGGCGGGCAGATCACTTTGAGTCAGGAGTTCCAGGCCAAGATGGTAAAACCCCATCTCGAGTTCGATCGGTAGCGGGAGCTGAGAGCAGACCAGAGAGCCCGGCGCAACCCCACCGCCTCCGCCGGCCTAATTACCATCACACCCCGGGAGGAGCCGCAGCTGCCGCAGCTGGCCCCAGTCACTATCATTTCAACCATGAGCAGCGAGGCTGAGACCCAGCAGCCGCCCGCCGCCCACGCCCTCAGCGCTGCCGACACCAAGCCCGGGCAGCGGTGCAGGGAGCGGTGTCCGGGGTGGCCTCACATAGGCGGCGCCTACTGGCGGGGACAAGAAGGTCATCGCAACGAAGGTTGTGGGAACAGTAAAATGGTTCCATATAAGGAACGGATATGGTTTCACCAACAGGAATGCACCAAGGAAGATGTATTTGTACCCCAGACTGCCGTAAAGAATAACCCCCCAGGAAGTACCTTCGCAGTGTAGGAGATGGAGAAACTGTGGAGTTTGATGTTGTTGAAGGAGAAAAGGGTGCGGAGGCAGCACCCGTTACAGGTCCTGGTGGTGTTCCAGTTCAAGGCAGTACATATGCAGCAGACTGTAACCATTATAGACGCTGTCCACGTCGTAGGGGTCCTCCACGCAATTACCAGCAAAATTACCAGAATCGAGTGGGGAAAAGAACGAGGGATCAGAGTGCTCCCGAAGGCCAGGCCCAACAACACCGGCCCTACCACAGGCAAAGGTTCCCACCTGACTCCATGCGGAGACCCTATGGGCGTCCACCACAGTATTCCAACCTTCCCATGCAGGAAGGAGTGATGGAGGGTGCTGATAACCGGGGTGCAGGAGAACAAGGTAGACTAGTGAGGCAGAGTATGTATCGGGGATATAGACCACCGTTCCGCAGGGGCCCTCCTCGCCAAAGACAGCCTAGAGAAGACGGCAATGAAGAGGATAAAGAAAATCAAGGAGGTGACACCCAAGGTCAGCAGTCACCTCAACGTCGGTACCTCCGCAACTTCAATTACCGACACAGACGCCCAGAAAACCCTAAACCACAAGATGGCAAAGAGACAAAAGCAGCCCATCCACCAGCCAAGAATTCGTCTGCTCCCGAGGCTGAGCAGGGAGGGCTAAATGCCGGCTTACCATCTCTACCATTATACAGTTTAGTCATCCAACAAGAAGAAATATGAAATTCCAGCAATAAGAAATAAACAAAAGATTGGAGCCGAAGACCTTAAGTGCTTGCTTTTTGCCCGTTGACCAGATAAATAGAACTATCTGCATTATCTATGCAGAATTAGGTTATTAATTTTACCTAAAGATATCTCTTTTTGGTAATAACAAACGTGTTTTTTTGTTTTTAAAGCCTGGTTTTTCTCAATACATCTTTAAAGGTTTTTAAATTGTTTCATAGCTGGTCAAGTTGAGATTTTTAAGAACTTCATTTTTAATTTTTAATAAAAGTTCACAACTTGATTTTTTCAAAGAAGTCAACAAACTCCAAGCACCTGTTAATAAAGGTCTTAATGTTTAAAAACCCATCTCTGCTAAAAAAAAAAAAAAAAAAAAAATCATGATTCATTCATGCAATGGAATATTATGCAGCAGATAAAATGAACTAGATCTTACAAGTATCAATATGCATAAATCTTGAATACAAAATGCTGAGAAAAAAAGTTGTAGAATGTGTAAATTATTTGTATTAGTCTGTTCTCACACTGCTGTGAAGAAATACCCAAGACTGGGTAATTTATAAGGAAAAGAGGTTTAATTGACTCACAGTTCCACATGGCTGAGGAGGACTCAGGAAACTTTTTACAATCATGGCGGAAGGCACTTCTTCCAAGGGCAGCAGGCGAGAAAATGAGTGTCAAGAAGGGCGGGGGAGGGAAGCCCCTTATAAAACCATCAGATCTCCCGAGAACTCACTCACTATCACGAGAACAGCATGGGGGAAACAACGCCCATGATCCAATTACCTCCACCTGTACCACCCTTGACATGTGCAGATCATTACAATTCAAGGTGAGATCTGGGTGGGAACACAGCCAAATCTTATCAGTATTGATGTAAATTTTAAGCACACAAAAATACTATGAATTGTTTATTGAATATACACATACCAATAAAAGTCCTAAACTCAGATGAAAAATGTACACACCGAGTTAGAATAATCCATACCTCTGAGGAGGAGGAAGGGGAATGGAATCAGGGAAGAATACAAAGGACACTACAACTGTCGCAATAATTTTTTAAATCTAAAACGAATATGGTAAATGTTAACATTTGTTCAATCTAGGTGGTGGGTAGCTGGGTGTTGTGTTTTTTTGTATATGTTTAAAATAGTTCATCATTAGAGAAAAGCATCAAGTGGTAAGCAACTGTGAAACATCATTATTATAGCTATTCTTTATTGTTACTGTCACTGCCATCCAGGGACCCAGGTGACAGTGCTAACCTGGAGATAGGGACACTCATGTGGGCAAAGCTGCCTGATTTACACTCAGGGCTTTTGTAAGGATTAAATGAGGGAATATCTGCAAAGGTCTTGAGCTGTGTTTGCTTCCTTCCTCTATCCCTGCCTTAATAACTAAATTAATCCCAATAGAGACCACAGGAATTATCTGTGAAAGAAACCATCCCAATACCCAACTAAATGAAATATTTCAATTATCTTAAATGAGATGATGGGTGCACCTGTCCCATATGTGATGTTCAATAGCGACAATTAGCCGGGTATGGTGGCTCACGCCTTTAATCCCAGCACTTTGGGAGGCCGAGGCAGGCGTATCACTTGAGGTCAGGAGTTTGAGACCAGCCTGGCCAACATGGTGAAACCCCAACTCTACCAAAAGCATAAAAATTAGCCAGGCACGGTGACACGTGCCTGTAATCCCAGCTACTCAGGAGGCTGAGGCAGGAGAATTGCTTGAACCTGGGAGGCAGAGGTTGCAGTGAGCCGAGATGGCGCCACTGCACTCCAGCCTGGGCAACACAGTAAGACTCTGTCTCAAAAAAAAAAAAAAAAAAAAAAAGTGACAACTATTGTTCTTCCAGGGAATTAGGCTGGGCCTAAAAGAGGCATGCCATTGGCTGGGTAAAAGGCAGGTCAACTGGAACCTTATCTCACGCACTTAGCTGGCTCTCAACTTCGAGACTCTGAGGCCTCCTTGCTGTACTGGGGATGTAAGAAGAGCAAGCAGAAGATGGTTTGAGGGACTTCATGCCCCTGATTGTTTTAAATCCTCACCTTCAATTCAATGTTTTCAAAAATTCCTTTTGCACCAGCCTGATATTTTAGTTAATATGAGCAATGACCATGAAGCTGCTGGCAAGTCTGAGGCCATACTGGGGATTTCAGCACAGTGATGGAAGGTAGACAGCTCAGTTATCTGTGGTGATAAAAGACCAGGAGGGGAGGGGCACAGAGATCTCCAGAGGCAGAACTTTCAGAGAACAGCAGGTAGGATCTGAAGGAAGAGTGAAAGGAGGGCTTGCCAGAGGAGTGGATACATGGAGGCAGAACCTGGAGGCATTCTGAATACTCCCCCTCCTGCATGCCATATACTGGTCAGATATATTGCCAGCTGAATAATTCCTCTAGCGCCACTGGGTTAGGGTCTCCCCGACCTAGCTGGTCTCAGTTCCTTCCTTCCTTCCTTCCTTCCTTCCTTCCTTCCTTCCTTCCTTCCCTCTCTCCCTCCCTCCCTCCTTCCTTCCTTCTTTCCTTCCTTTTTTCTTTCTTTTTTTGATAGACGAGTATTGTCCAATAGAACTCTCTGTGATGATGGAACTATTCTTTACATGGTCCAATACGGTGGCCACTAACCACATACAGCTCTTCAGCACTTGAAATGTGGCTTGTGAGACTGGGAAACTGAATTTTTGCCTAATTTTAATTAATTGGCATTTAAAACATAAACAGCCACATGTAACTACTGGCTCCTGGATTAGATGGCACAGGAGAGGAAACCGACCTAAAAGTTTGATGGAAGGAAAAAGGTTGGGAAAATTCTGGAACATAAACCACTGTCTATAGGGGGTCAGCCTTGATCAGGCACCACCCTGAGGGCTTCCTAAGCAGCTCAGGGCATCTGAGACCAGGAGGGGAAATTCCAAAGGAAGGAAAGTGACTAAGAAGCGTGACAGCCTCGCCAGCCCAAGTTTGTCCAGAAACAACCCTCTTCATTAAGCATCTGGAATTTGGCCAGACAGATATGGTTCCACGGTATGGAACTGACCTCCAAACTCTGTGCAAGCTCTGGGAGGCACATTGCTGTGCAGGAAGCAATGTGACATGACAGTGAGCATTCTTCAATGTCAGGCCCATTCTGTCTATATCATCCGGTCCCACAAGCTGGGAGAATTGCTGCTCACTCCATTGTTTCCCTTGGTCACTGCATGTACCTCTCAGAGAGCACCCACTCTGTGATTTCAACCCCTTCCTTCCTTCCTTCCTTCCCTTCCTTCCCTTCCTTCCCTTCCTTCCCTTCCTTCCCTTCCTTCCCTTCCTTCCTTCCTTCCTTCCTTCCTTCCTTCTTTCCTTCCTTCCTTCTTCTGTTGGGAACAGGCCCCCCAAAATATGACCATTAGCTGGCCCCAAAACTGGCCATAAACAAAATCTCTGCAGCACTGTGACATGTTCATGATGGCCATAATGCCCAAGCTGGAAGGTTGTGGGTTTACTGGAATGAGAGCAAGGAACACCTGGCCCACCCAGGGTGGAAAACCCCTTAAAGGCGTTCTTAAACCACAGACAATAGCATAAGCGATCTGTGCCTTAAGAACATGCTCCTACTGCAGATAACTAGCCAGAGCCCATCCCTTTATTTCAGCTCATCCCTTCGTTTCCCATAAGGGATACTTTAAGCTAATATCTATAGAAACAATGCTAATGACTGGCTTACTGTTAATAAATACGTAGGTAAATCTCTTTTCAGGGGTCTCAGCTCTGAAAGCTGTGAGACCCCTGATTTCCCACTCTACACCTTCCTATCATTTCTGTCGTGTCGTGTCTTTAATTCCTCTAGCGCCACTGGGTTAGGGTCTCCCCGACCTAGCTGGTCTCACCACCTACCTTCCTTCCTTCCTTCCTTTTTTCTTTCTTTCTTTTTTTTTTTTAAAAAGTTTTGATGCAATGAAATAGAATTGATGCACAGGTCCTAAGTTTGGGGCTATGGGTTCTACATCCCAGCACCTGCCTCTGTCAATTGATGTGTCTGTCATCTTTGCCTAAGATTTGTGACTGTAGCTATAGGGGCCATTTTCGCTGTTGTTGTTTTCTTCTTGGACCTATACAGGGTGTGACCTGTAGGGCATCTTTGAAATCAACTTGTCTAAATCCTATATGTTATATATGGAAGGACAGAAAACCCAGAGAGCTGAGAGGCTCACCCCAGCTCACGCGCCCTTGAATTGGCGGAAGGTAAGGAATTAGAACCCGCAGATGACACACCCAACCCTCCCTGTCCAGGAACCACCCCTCCTTGCCTAGAATGAATCCTCCATTTTTGTCAGCTCCTCATATGTTTCCACTGCAAAGGTGTTCTTCACCCTGCCTTCAGGGATGCTGCGTAAATCCTTAGATTTCCTAACATAGTCTTCCCTCTTCATTCACCCTCCCTGGGCTCCAGTGGAGATTAGGCCAAAGAAGAATCACCTTCCCCTCCAGCCCTACCTCACTCTCTCCTACAACACTGATATCTAGGATAGTCCTCTCAATCTTTAATGTGCATAAGAATCTCCCTGGGATCTTGTTAAAATGCAGGTGCAGACTCAGTAGGTCTGGCTTGAGGCCTGACATTCTGCACTTCTAGCAAGACCCCGGTGATGCTGAGGCTGCTTTGAGGAGCAAGTCTCACGCTCTGGTCCTAAAGGGCTAGAGCTGAAAGGAGCTGCCAGAGGTCAGGTGCTCCAGAAGTAGAGCTAAGCCAGCAATTCCTATAGATATGGCCCCAGAGAAACCAGTAACATAGTCGAGGAAGTAGAATGAGGTAGAAAGGAAGCTAAGCAAAGGGCTGGCTTCAGCTAAAAATCTAACCTCAGCCTGATCCACAGGTTGCTCTGGGACATAAGTCTCATAAAGCTGAGAAAACATAAAACACCATAAAGCTGTTCCAGTGTCAGCTGAGGCAAAGGAGCTAGGTTTTTGCTTCCAGCATCAGGCAGTCATGAGCTGTGAGATGCCCCTGGGAGAAGGACATTGCCCTCCCTGGATAACCTCCAGGCATTTTCAGGGTTGGCGGCTCCCATTTGGTAAAGGGCAAGTCTCCAGAGAAGTAAACAACCACGAGCCATCAGCATGGAACACTCCCAGCAGCTGGGGGCAGGTGCCCCCGCGGTGTAGAGGCTCCAGGCAGGCCCCCAACAGAATCTAGCATGAGGGCCTAAAACTCATGCAGGCCGTCTGCCCAGCCCCATTTATGCCTAGCAGAGATTTTATCTTTGAAAGTTATGCATATGTACATGAAAAAACAGAACTAGAAACACCAACACAAAACTTTACAATGGTGATCTCAGCTTGACTCTCTTGTCTTTTTCCACAACTTTCAATTTTGCTACATTAACATACATTCTTGTTGTTGTTGTTGTTGAGACGGGGTCTCAGTCTGTGGCCCAGGCTGAGTGCAGTGGCACAATTGCAGCTCACTGCAACCTCGACCTTCCTGGCTCAAGCGATCCTCCCACCTCAGCCTCCTGAGTAGGTGTGCGTTACCACACCTGGCTAATTTTTGTATTTTTTTGTAGAGACAGGGTTTTCCCATGCTGCCCAGGCTGGTCTTGAACTCCTGGGCTCAAGTGATCCACCTACCTTGGCCTCCCAAAGTGCTAGGATTACAGGCGTGAGCCACTGTGCCTGGGCAACATGTATTAATATAAACCAATCAAAGTAAATTCCCTGATAGCCCAGTTCAGAATCTTAGAAATATTTTTATTTATTTAGTAACTTTTTATTGAGTGCCTGTTATTACCATTTACAGTGCTATGTGATTCCAATCAACCTTCACAGTGCAATACTAATGACAGGGCACACATCTGAAATGCAATTTGTAGCAAAGAGAAATTATAGACTGTTTAGTACAGTTTTTAAGTTTGAATCTATTTTTTTTTCCAAGTCTTTGAAAATTGCTCATCTACATAACCCTTTAACTGGAACAGCCCATTCATCAACCCCTGGCTTAGTGATGCGAAATGCTGTGCTCCACACAGATCTTGGCAAAAGGGCTAACAGAACTCAGGCCCCTGACTCCTGTTGGTTCTCAAAGACCACACAGCCTGTTGGTGCCCCAGGAGCAATCTCTATGGACTTCCTTCTTTGTTTGCACTGCCTAATTAAGCAATCAAGTTAATTGAGATTAATGGCTGGCTTAATAGGGATTAATAACTTGCCAAAAATGCCCCGGGTTTGGGAACTTAGAGCCGCAGTATTGCTCTTTATAAAAGCTGGAGATGTGGTGGCCAAGCAGAGCCCAGACCCTCCAGCCTCTCTTCACTTCTCAGAGGGTGCCTCAGACCTTCAGGATGAGGTGGGATACTGGGGGCAGGGGTGGGGGTGCGTAGGAGGGGTTGGGGGGCAGATAAAGCTTCCCGGTTAGCTTGACCTTCAGAGGCCCTGCAGTTCCTGCCCACACCACAGAGGCCTCCATTGCTGAGCCAGGCACCAAACCCAGTGCAGGGGCATAGTCCCAGCTCTGTAGGCCTGGGCTCCTGGGCTCTTGGCAAGCCCTAAGGTGCCTTCCAGTTCCAACAGTTTCTGGGTCTCTGCGTTCTCAATCCTGGTTTCCTCTTAGAATCTCCTGGAGGGAGCTTTTTTAAAAATGCTGATGCCCCAGTTCTACCCAGAGTTTCTGATTTAATTGGTCTGGAAAGAGGGGAGATCCTTTTTGTAAAAGTTCCCCAAGTGAGTCTTATGTGCAGACACTGACAATGAGATCAGGACTTCTTTTAAAAACCAGTCCTCTTGGTGATAAGAGTGAAAAAAGTGGAAGGAAGGGGCCAGACATGGTGGCTCATGCCTGTAATCCCAGCACTTTGGGAGGCCGAGGCGGGAAGATCACCTGAGGTCAGGAGTTTGAGACCAGCCTGGCCAACATGGAGAAACCCTGTTTCTACTAAAAATACAAACAGTTAGCTGGGCATGGTGGTGCATGCCTGTGCTCCCAGCTACTCGGGAGGCTGAGGAGAATTGCTAGAATCCTGGAGATGGATGTTGCAGTGAGCTGAGATCGCACCACTGCATTCCAGCCTGGGTGACAGAGCAAGACTCCGTCCCCCCCCCCCAAAAAAAAAAGAAAGTGGAAGGAAAGAAAGAAGAGAGGGAGGGAAGAATGGAAGCAGAGCCACTGACACCAACAGATTTCTCAGAATGAAGTGAAGAGGGAGGGGAAACAGGGCAAGCGCAGCAGGAGGGAAGACAGTTCACACCAAATGGCAGCTGCCTCTGTCTTGCTGTCTGTAGGCTACAGAAGGTCACGGTTCTTTCTTCTCATTCCCAGTGGAGAAAGAATCAATGGCTTGAATTTTCTGCCCAGAGAGTCCTTTTTTATCTTGACTGATGACCTTGAGTCTCTCAGTAGAGCCTCACAGAGGTGGGAACATTTGTCTCCTGCAGACTGCAGCCAGCCTGCACACCTCGATGCACACCTGGAAGGCTACCCCTTTGACTCGGGGCTTCCCCTCCCCAGGTGGAGGGTTCTCTCCCTTCCCTTCCCTCAGTCGCTCAGCCTGCAGGTCTGAAGTGGGCACAAGGACCAGACCGCAGCGGGTGCTGGGCGGGCCAGCCTCGTGATGACTCCGGTTTTATAAGACCCTGGCCCTTTCCTCCTCTTCCCTCCCCACAAACGTCAAAGGCTTCACAAAACAAACATGTAGCCCTGGGGTCAGAGACCTTTGGCAAGAGATTCTGGGCCCTCCTAGGTTGGGGACTGTGCCTGCAGGATTGAGCAGAACGGGGAAGGCTAGCTGGATCGCCACTGGAAAGAGCAGAGAGCTATCCACAAAGGGAAAGGGGAGAAGGGAGAGAAGTCCCTGGAGAGTGAGGGGGGATTTTGAGAGGGGGCAATGGCAGATCTCGGAGCAGCTGCCCTACTCTGATGTCGGGGAGTGGGAGCAGCTACATGGTGGCACAGAATTCTAAACATTTTGCTATGCTTGATGGATATATAATCCCCTTAGATGTTTTACAAGAGACAACAGAAACTATTTAAATTGCTTTTCAATTATGTTTGGATGTAGCTCTGTTGTTACTTCTGAATGCAACACCTTGTGAATGAAAGCTAAAGCGCAAACCAAGAGGCCTCGATTTATCTGAGACAAGACTATCCACCACCAAGGTGCACTGGAGGATTGAATTGATGATGTACCTGTAAACGCCCAGTGGCACGATGCCTGGTACAAGACGGGCAGGTGTTCACTAAGTGCCGGATCTCACCACCTCCTCCCGCCTCCATCCTTCCATCCACTGACCCCAGAGAGCCGTGCTTCAGCCTAACTGAACGGCACAGGACATGTCTCTTTAAGGGATAACTCTCACAGTGGGCATTTCAGGCCCAGGGAGCTGCTGGAGGTTTTGTGGGCAGCTGCCTCCTCCTAGAAAATGGCTTTGCGGTCAGTTCTGACCTGGTGTGGGGAGTATACTCACACCTATCAGACATCTTAGCAGAGGCTTAGGAGCAACTTACTCTGGGCACCAACATTCCCTGACAAGGTCAGATTCCTGATGCCCCTTTGGGGGTGTGGTCCTGCTGGTCACCTCTGTAGCTGTCCATCTGTCACCCCACACCCCTGTCCCTCACTGCTGTAGTTTTCCTACAAGGACCAGCTCTGGCCAAGCCCACAGGGCTGGTGTTGCAGGGAGGAAGTGGTGAGCTACCAGGAGACACTCCAGAAACGGTGTCTGTAATTGGCCTGGAGAGAGTGGCTGTCCAGATGCAGGCAATTTTCACTTTGATGTGAGCAGAATTACAAAGAATCATAAAAAGAGCCTATGATTTGGGCTGAAACCGTGCCACGGCAGTTGAGTCCCCGCCCTGCACACAGCTGCCTTCCCCTTCTGCCTGGAAGTCAGCCCTCCCGGCAGCCGCCCTCTGCCCTCTGCCTGGCCAGCCCCTGCTCCTGTTCACAGTTACACTCAATGCCGCTTCTCCAGCAGTTGGGGCCCCGACCTGTCCTTGCTTACAGCGCCCATCCCCTCCCTCAACGCACCTACCACCCGTTCAGTTCACTGCTTCGGGTGACTCCTCCCCTCCCTTGGTCCCCATCAGACTGAAGAGCACAAAGGCAGGGGCTGCAGCTGTGGTGTGGCGTTCATCCCTGAGTTCCAGAGCTGGCCGGGCCGGCACGTGGCGAGCCCCCGGAGCTTCTGTGTTACATGGATGAATGAAGGAAGGAAAAACGGCTGGTTTTCTAGTGGGGCTTCTTGTGTAACAACAGAAATCTAGGTGTGGGAAACTGCCTTACCAGAAGAGGATCCAATTTTTGTGAACCCTGAACCTTATTAATTTGGGGGCCCCTTTAAAGAAAAAAATACAAAAAAAAAATAATTATACTATAAATTTTACAAAACCCATGACATAGAAGGACGTATCTGGGCCACTTCCAGGAGTTAAAGTGAGACACTGGGCCGGGCGCGGTGGCTCAAGCCTGTAATCCCAGCCCTTTGGGAGGCCGAGACGGGCGGATCACGAGGTCAGGAGATCGAGACCATCCTGGCTAACACGGTGAAACCCCGTCTCTACTAAAAAATACAAAAAACTAGCCGGGCGAGGTGGCGGGCGCCTGTAGTCCCAGCTACTCGGGAGGCTGAGGCAGGAGAATGGCGTGAACCCGGGAGGCGGAGCTTGCAGTGAGCTGAGATCCAGCCACTACACTCCAGCCTGGGCGACAGAGCGAGACTCCGTCTCAAACAAACAAACAAACAAACAAACAAGCAAACAAACAAATAAAGTGAGATACTGTACAGCGTGTGCGTCATTACTCCATCCTCGGGCTCCAGGTGAGGCAGCCCAGCGTGTCTCAGGACACTTCTGCCAATGGTACTGCTTTAGAGCCAAAGACACCAGCAAAGAGAACTCCTAGCCCACAAGCTCTGTCCCCTCTAGCTTCCCTTTCCTGAGCCACAGCCCATTCGGTTAATCTGGGCTCTGAAGGGTGACAGGTTTGGGGATAAAAGACAAAAACCCATGGAGAGTCATGGGCCCCTAGGCGTCCCGCCAAACCTCATCCACCCTGCTGCCTGACATCCATTATGAGGAAGTGATTTCTGCACAGGCCTCTAGGCCTAGCTCAGTGCTCAGCTCAGTGCTTAGAGCTTTCCTCTGCAGATCTCCGGAGCAATCTCTCTCTTTCTCTGAGCAGCTCTCTCCCCTCTAGTGCTCTGCCCTGTGAATTCTAGTCACCTTAACCTCCCTGAATTCTCAACACTGTTTTCTTAATTCAGGGAGCCCCTGGCTCTGTTCGGATCCCCCCACTGCTCTGTGGCCTGCACACTCGCTCCAGACAGCAAGCTGGGATGCTCGTTTGTGTCCCTTCTCAGGGTTCGCTGTCCTGAGCCTGTTATTTTCAATATTTTAGCTGGCTTTTTTTTTTTTTTCTTAGATCTTTAAGGTGGGAGAAGGTAATTCCGTCCCTGTTGTTCCATTTTGGCCGATAGTAGACATCTAGTTCACCCATATTCAGGAAATTGTCTGCCAAATACAGGTTTAGAGAACAGAGGTTGCCTGTCAGTCATTCTTTTGATTAAAAGTTTATGTTTCAAAGAGAAGCGGCTAGTTCGGTTTTCACACGTGTGCTTTCGCTCCAGAGCACCGCTGCAGCTCCCCGCCATGCTTTCTGCCTCGGTCCCTTCCGTCACATGGTGGTAACTAGACTCCTGCTCCAGGGCTGAGATTCCATACAATTATTTTACCATTTCATCAGGATATTCTTAACCCATATTGCCCTTTTTTTTTTTTTTTTCCTTGTGAGTGCATAGCAGCAGAGAAGAACAAGACTGCTAGCACCTTTGAGGGCTGGCTTTGATTCATGCTAAGGCACCAGCCGTTTTATACTCTCCTTTTGCTTTTGCACCATTGGAGTGCAAGTGTCCACACAGCACGGTATTGTTATGAAAATAGTTTTGACCTCTCAACCCTCTGAGTCTCAGGGCTGCCCAAGGGTCTGTGGAACAGAGGTCAGTGCCACTCAGTTGGGCTACCTTGAGTTACCCTCAGACTGGTGGCGATCTTCCTGCCTTGGAAGCAATGGGATAATAGGCATGAGCCACCATGCCCAGCCCTCTGTGTCATCCTTAATGGGCAACAGCTGGGTCCTGTGTACTGTGGCAGGGCCTGTCTTTGGGAAAACAACCCAAAATTACCCCTTTCTTTTATGTGTGTATGTGTGTTTTTTTTTGTTTGTTTATTGGGTTTTTAAAACATTTCTAAGTAATTCATTCTGGGAAGTAATAAATGCATTTATTTTCTTCTCTTCATTTTAATTTCCTCTCTGGATTCAAAAAAATTAATAAAATCTTAAAGTATGTTCTCAGAGCTGGTAGCTATTTTCCCACTCTCACTGGAGAAAGAATAATCACATATGCAATCTTTTATATATATCAGATCCTTGTTGGAATGGAGCCATGTGTATATGGAATGAATGAATAAATCCAGACTCTCATTTAATTAATGCCTCAGAAGCTACTAAGAGTCCTTGCAGAGAGTCCTCTATCATAGTCGAGCTGAGAGGAGGGCAGTGGGGACAGGTGTGGCCACTGTACCCCCATTTTAAATATGATCAAATGAAGATAATCTTTGCAATCAGTGCGACTTGCTACAATCCTCTCTGCTTCTACTGCCTCTTTATGTCAGTAGCAATACCTGGAGTACAGGGAAACCACTAGAAAGCCAGATTGTGTGTCTTTCAACCCTCTACCCAATTCCATCTACTTCTCTACATTTTTCTTTTCTTTTCTTTTCTTTTCTTTTCTTTTCTTTTCTTTTATTTCTGACAGAGTCTCACTCTGTCACCAGGCTGGAGTGCAGTGGTGCGATCTCGGCTCACTGCAACCTCTGCCTCCCAGGTTCAAGTGATTCTCCTGCCTCTGCCTCCTGAGTAGATGGAACTACAGGTGACCGCCACCACTCCCAGCTAATTTGTTTTGTGTTTTTAGTAGAGACGGGGTTTCACCATGTTAGCCAGGATGGTCTCGATCTCATGACCTTGTGATCCGCCCGCCTCAGCCTCCCAAAGTGCTGGGATTACAGGCGTGAGCCACCGCGCCCGGCCTACATTTTTCTATTAGTGACATGGTTGTTCCCTGGAGCCATTGGAAGGAAAAGCACTATCCCAGCCTCCTTGTGCTCCCACATGGCAGTGCTGAGGTTGGCATGATGCAGGCTAAGAAAGTGGGTGCTTCCATCACATGGACCTAAATTTAAATTCAGCCTCTACCACTTCCTCGCTGAGTGCCTTTGAGAAAGTTACTTAACCTCTCTGCACCTTAATTGCTCACCTAGAAAAGGTATAATAATAGTACCTCACTCACTGGGATGTTATGAGAAGCATATACGATAATGTAGGTAAAGTACATAGCTTGGTGTCCGCACACTAAACTCAGGGCTAAGTTATTATTATTGTTAATAATAATGATATCAGGCTTCTGGTAATTCTTTAGAACAGTGGTCAGAAAACTGCTGCTGTATACCAAATCCAGCCCTTGGTCTGCTTTTATATGGCCATTGAGCGAAGAGTGGTTGTTATATATTTTTAAAATTTATTTATTTATTTTGGTTGTTACATTTTTAAAGGGTTGCAAAAAGAAGGAGGAGGAGGAGGACAGGGAAAGACTGTATTTACTATCTAGACCTTTATAGAAAAAGTTTGCCAGCCTTTGCTCTAGAAGCCCAAAATGAGGAGTGTCACAGGTTACTGACACTCCACCACTACCACCACCAATATTCTCTCAAAGTAGCCTAAATGTGATGTTTCCATGAAAGAACAAACAATTAAATCAACATGGGTACCTCTGCTGGGCAACTCTCACTAAATGCCCAGGTCTGGGTGGTCTTTCCCCTGTGAGCTTCTCTAGCTTATGCTATCCTGGGCACTTTCTCCTTTCCCCCGAAAACAGACATTGCCCCCTGTGGACAGGGACCATCTCTTAGTACCTGTGCCTATGCCCTTGCCACATAGGTGCTCAAAAACTGTGCATAGAATGGTCAGATTGATGATTTAGCAACCACTGAAAGTCTGCCCACTTTTCTGATCCTCCTGAATATTTAAAATCTCTGTGTGTGGCAGGCAAACAGCAATTAGATCCAAGTGTTGATTTGTGGGGCCTTGAAGGCGGTGTGTCAGTACCACATGGTTTGTTGGTCTCTAAGGAATACTTGTGTCCAACCCCTACAGAACAGCGGATGCCCTGATCTGACTTTACCCTGGGATATCCTCATGGCCCAGCCTGCCTCTGAGCACCTTCCCTGTTCATCAGAAACAGACCTGGATGGCATCCCTTCCAAAAAGTGGGAGAAAGCTGGGGTGTCCTGGAGGGGAAACTACCAAGGGAAATCTCGACCATGAAAGGCAGCAGGTGCTTAGACCTGCTGTCCCTGGTTGTCACTGTGAATGGATGACCATGGATTGAGGGCTTTCAACTCAATCCAGAATCAGTCAGTGGCCACTGATTCTGCAAACACAGGCAAAATCATGATAAATGATTTATCAATATGACATTGCAATACATAATAAAGTGATAAGATCTGTTTCCAGGCTTCGTGGCCATCGTATGTGTGTGTGGCACGGCACTGAGCTGCAAGCATCTTCCATGCATTACTTCATTCAGTCCTCACAACTGCTCTAAGAAGCATTTATCACCGATTTATAGGCGAGAAAACAGGCTCAGAGAATTCCTCTGGCTTATGGCTACATAGCTGATTCAAGGCAGAGGCAGAATTTGCACCCAGTCTATGTGACCTCAAAGCTGGTTCTGAGATCACCTGTGTAGGAGACACCTGGCTAAGTGCTGGGGAGGCCTGAAAAGAGATGGAGGACCTACCCAGAATAGCTTACACTGGGTTACAAAGATAAGGTGCATAGGGAGCCACAGGTCAGGGTAGCTCCTGTCCCCAGGGAGGAGGTGGGCCTGACCCTCTGCAGGCCTGCAGGCCAGCCAGTCCTGCTGGGGAGGGGCCCAGAGCAGGAAAGCAGACAGTATAACCAGAACCCACCCTGAACCTAGGCTGCTCAGACCTGGGCTGGTGCCAGCAATGAACCCCTTTCCCCAGGCCAGCTAGAGTGGTGTTGAAACGGCTTGGCCCAGGGCTCGGGGCTCAGGCTCAACCTACCTTTCTGGTTTTGTAACAGTGAACTTCTTTGCTGCCCTAGCCTCTCCTGAACCTCCCTTGTCCCTGCCCAGCTGGCTGGACAAGGGCCCCTGCCTTGTTAGGTGTGCAAGGCCCTTCTTCCTGCCTTACCCAATTATCTCCTACTGAAAGACACAGCAACCCAGGCATGACAGCCCAGAACCAATGCATGTGGCATTGGCCCAGGGATCCCTTCCTGCTGTTCCTGGGCTGGAACACTGAAAAGTAAAAGAAAAAGCAATCCACAAGCATCCCCTGGAGAGCAAGAGAGAAAATGATTTTTCTTCCAATCCTTGCCCAGTGGCGATCATCCTATTATTGTCGCCATTACCATTTGGCTATCTTTGAGGTCCGCCAAGCTTTCTTGAAGGGCTTTCCTTCCCCTTTCCTGACTCCATTCCCTTCCACCTTTCTCTGTGGCGGGGCCTCTCTGGATCTACCACTCCCTCTCTGCTTGTCCTCTCCCCACTGCCCCAGGCCTCAAAAGATGTCTGCCCTTGACTCATTCTATCAGGGCCTAAGGAGTCCCAGAGAATGAAAGGGGACTTTTTTCTTTTTTTGAGATGGAGTCTTGCTCGGTCACCCAGGCTGGAGTGCAGTGGCACGATCTCAGCTCACTGCAACCTCCGCCTCCTGGGTTCAAGAGATTCTCCTGCCTCAGCCTCCCAAGTAGCTGGGATTACAGGCACCTGCCACAACACCCAGCTATTCTAATAGATGGGTAGGTCTGTGAGTTAACCATATAAACGAGCCCATGCTGACATGTGAGTGAAGCAGGCAGGTTCATGCATGGCCTCTCATATGCGGTATTGGGGCAGACAAAGACCTTACTTCAATACGTATTTATCAAACAACTACTTAGTGCAAGATATTGTGGGAGACTTCGTCAATGTCCCCCAAAACTGAGAAAGCTACTGGAGAAAGAGACTGGGAGAGGCACCCCAGGGCCTAGTTCTCATGCTGGTCCTTGACATTTTTCATGTTTCAGCCGTTAGACTTAACTCTTTCCTCGCATCAGGTAAATAAAAGTAAAAGGACGACAGAGTTGGGAACTAAGAGAGCTCAAGCTTTGCATGAAAACAGAGCTGCAACACTGAGCTGTGATTTTGCAATGCTTTCCTTTCCAGCATCAAGACTTGCGGGGAGAAAGAGAGTGTGGACGTGCTCAACCCTTCGTTGCAGAGTCAGGAAAGGATTATAGAAAGCCCAACCAGAGACTCTGCCACGGATTCAGATGAGAGCCTGTACTCTGTTTTCCACAGTAGACAACTGGAAATAGGGTCGTAGGCCCACTCTCTTCTTAATCCCACAGGTCTCTCTGGAAAGCCACATGCTCCAGAGCAGTTTGGGACCAGGAAAGAGAAAAGCCTGGGGAATTACACCAGTGTAACTAGAGATTCTTCTTATCCATCAATATGTGAAAATGTGAGCTCCCTTAGGAATAACTGGGTCCTGTGTCCCAATCAGCTTTATCTTTTCATTTCTGTGTGGGCCACAGCAGGGCTTGGTTTCCTGTCCTGGAAGAGGACTTTGAGCTCACTCTGCTTCCTACAGTCCCTCCCAATCTCTCTCCTGAAATTTCTGGGAAGAGGTTCAGAGCAGAAGCCAGAGACATAGAAGATGTACTGCAATGTGGCTGGAGTCCAGAAATGTACTGTGTGCGTGAGGGTCCCTGAGGTCTATGCGGTCAGTGTTCAGCCTCTGCATTCCCCAGCGGGCTCTGGGATAGATACACCTCACCAAAGTGGGCTGCAGAAGGGCCACCGAGGAGAGTGGCCCCCTTATACTGCCACTTGCAGAATAATGAGGTTCCTTTTTTCCCTCCTTTTTCCAAAAATCACTCTACAATGAAAACAAAATTTTCCATTTTTTCCTAATTATGTAAATAATACATACTCTCTATATTTTTAAAATAAAATAATATTAAAAATTCAAGGGAAATAAAAAGTCACCTGAGATCCCATACACTGAGTTGTCACCATCAATAATTCAATGACCATCATTTCATCTGTGATTATATGCATCTACATACAGACACACACATACATAACATAAAAGGGATGTCACTCAAGTTGCTTAATCAGGGACACTTTTAACAGTCTGCTGTGTTTGGGTTTGGTTTGACTTGGTCTGATCTGGACAGGACTAGTTGGTCTGGTCTGGTTTAGTTGTGTTTGGTCTGGTCTGGTCTGCTGTGGTCAGGTGTAGTTTGATCTGATCTGATCTCATTTGGTCTGGTCTGGTTTGGCTTGGTTGGCTTCATTTCCCCATCTCCCTCCTTGGCATGTATCCTCCAGTACCTTTCTTCATGCTCATTCAAACATGGGAGCACAGTTTATGTCACAAAAATGGGACTTTGCTACGCAAATTTCTCTGCACCTTACCTTCCTAATTTCACAATGCATCCCGGAAATTCCTTCGAGTCAGGTAGTATTGATCTGATTCATTCTCTTTAATGACTGCCCAATATTCCATGGTATGCGTCCACTCTACTCATTCTGTCATTTGTCCACTGAGAGGCTGTTGCCTGAGTTCCCATGTCTAGCCACTACACACACGTTTCAGCCAATGCCAGTGTGCTGCACACACCTTCAAGGACAGCATTCACATACCTGTGCTACCAACTCTAGAATACTTGGGTTTTCTACATGCAATTATGGCATTGGCCAAAAGGGCAATTTTATCTCTTCTTTTCCAAAATTTTATACAAGTTGAGTATCCCTTATCCAAAATGCTTGGCACCAGAAATGTTTCAGATTTCAGACTTTTTTTATATTTTGGAATATTTGCATAGATATAAAAGATATCTTGGTGATGGGACTCAAATCTAAACATGAAATTCATTTATGTTTCATACACACCTTACATACATAACCTAAAAATAATTTTATATAATATCTTAAATAATTTTATGCATGAAATAAAGTTTGTGTTAAGTACTTTTGAGTGGAATCCTCCACTTGTGGTGACATGTCAGTGCTCAACAATTTTCAGATTTGGGGACATTTCAGATTTCAGGTTTTGGGATGAGAGAAGCTCAACCTGTACAAGTTATTTCACTTTCTTGTCTTATAGAACCTGTTAACACCTCCAAAATGATGTTGAATAATAATGGAGATAGTGGATACCCTTTCCTTGCTTCACATTTAAATGGAAATGTTTTAATGTATCACCACTTGTAATATTTGGTGTTGGCTTTTGACAGATAAGACTGATCACATTTAGCTATTTCCTTCTATTCTTCTTCAGAATTTTTTTTAGGAAAGCCTGCTGAATTTTATTGGATGTCTTATCAGCCTTTATTAATCTGATCACATATTCTCCTCCTTTAAATCTGTTGAGGAATATAGGAGTGGTAGTCTCCCAAGTAGCTGGGACTACAGGCGTGCACCACCACTAATTTTTGTATTTTTAGTAGAGACAAAGTTTCACCATGCTGGCCAGGCTGGTCTCAAACTCCTGACCTCATGATCCACCTGCCTCGGTAGAAGTGGTCATCTAAATAAAGTAGCATTATATACAAAGAATTGCATTGCTCTATTCAAGTGTTTCACCTCCTATTGCATCTATTTATGCTTCATCTCTTCTAGGTTTTCCAATTTGTTGCTGTAGAGCTACACCTGCACTTGCCTACAATTATTATAATTTTCTACATCTATGATCAAACCTCGTTTCCTCATAGTAAATCTCTTCGATTTTTGCTTTCACTTTATTTTCTCTTTAGTCACATTTTTTCCATTTTTTTTTGTTTTCAAAAATGAGAATGATGCTTAACATTGAAATCTGGTTATTTTAAATCTTATGTGTATATTTCGAATAACTGAAGTAATGTGGCCACTCTCCCATCTTGACCTACCTTGATTGTCATAATTCCTTCAGGGTCCTGACTCTCATCTGAAAAGATGACATCACCACTGTGAGAGAAGAGATGCTGCTGGACTGGGAGCTCCTTGCAGAGGAGGACTCTGGTTCCTGGTACCTGGCAGAGAGACGGCTGGGCACTGAGCTCAGGCAAGTACCTCCACCTAATGATGCCTTCGGTTCCTCATCTGTAAAATGGGGAGAATACTTAGCCATATCCATTTGTTATGGGGATTAACTGGAAAAATACTTTTAAAGCACTTGATCCATAGTAAGAACTCTGTGGACTGCTATTATTTTGTTTTTGTTTTTGTTTTTTTTTTGAGATGGAGTCTTGCTCTGTCGCCCAGGCTAGAGTACAGTGGCTGGATCTCAGCTCACTGCAAGCTCCGCCTCTGGGGTTTACGCCATTCTCCTGCCTCAGCCTCCCAAGTAGCTGGGACTACAGGCGCCCGCCACCTCGCCCGGCTAGTTTTTTGTATTTTTTAGTAGAGACAGGGTTTCACCGTGTTAGCCAGGATGGTCTCGATCTTCTGACCTCATGATCCGCCCGTCTCGGCCTCCCAAAGTGCTGGGATTACAGGCTTGAGCCACCGCGCCTGGCTGGACTGCTATTATTAATAACATTTTGACATGTGCCTTCTCTGTCGTTTTCAACTTTGCAAATGTATTTTTGCAAATATATACACACATATAATAAAAGTGGAAGCTGAGTCCCAGGATACTTCTAGAATAAGGAATAAATGCTATTATTTCAGCTCCAGCAGAGCAGCAAGTGGAAGCAGAGCTTGGCTTGCGTCCTATACCTTGAGTCCCACACAGGCACTGTGCATCCCTCCTCAGTAACCGTGCTGCAGCCTTCCTCCGACCTAGATGTGTAAATGCCTCCTAAACTCATCTGGAGGATGTTAAGTGGACAGGATCAAAGAAAAACTAGTTTATGTGTTTTCATTAAATGTGACCCATATGTCCTACATATTACTCCTTGATGCAATCATGCTTTTCAGAATGAAGCAGAGTTCGCTATTCCCAGTGTCACAGGATATAAGCAATTTAAATGCACTCTAAGGATATTGCTTTAAATTAGACTATCCAGACAGGCTGGACAAAGGAAGGTTAAGACAATCATCCCATCCTCTCTGTTCGCAAAACAGTTTAAGAGGGATCTCAGAGCACCTCTGTATTCTAATATTTATTAAATTTCTTACCTAAATTGTATGAAACTTCTTTATCATTTGGGTATGTTTCTGTCTGTCCCGCTTGTGCCCATTCTTCAGCTTTCATCGCCTAGAGTCAGACACAAAGGAGATACTTCCAGTGCTCTTTGAACAACTGAGTGAATGAATGAATGAATGAATGGGTAAGTGACTTCCTGCCCAAGGTAGAAGGTAAAAGATGACTAAACCCAGAACTAAAACTCAGATCTCCTGACTCCCAGCCAGGTTCTTATATCTTTCTATGCTTTCATTGGGATGACTTGTATCTTGTACCAAACCCAAATGAGTTATCAGTCCTCCTCAACACCCATTCACTCATTTAGCAAAGGGACACTGAGTACCTACTACGTGGCAGGTGCTTCTTCTAATAGTTACACACAGAGAACTGGGGTATTGATCATGGCTATCACTATTAACAGAGTCAAGAGGTCCAAGCCATGCTTCCAGGGAAGGGGACACACTTCCCTTCTCATCCCTGCTTTAGCTCAGTCTGAGAGAAGAGTCAGGATTTTAAGGTGGGGGAATGGAGGGAGAAAGATTGATCCCAAAGGCTTCCTGTGCCCTAATCCCTCTTTTGATACTGTATCCTAGTACGTCCTTACATTCCCTGTTCATCTCATCACCTGCAGCATGGCCTCTCTTCCCACACATTTACATTTCTTAACACATTCTAACTTCCGTTCTGTTTATCTGGCACGTAACTCATCTCCCCTACGAGATTATCAGTACCATGGGCTCACGATCCATGTCTAATTCACCTTTGTATCCTCAACAGTGCCTGGCATGACTTGTATCATGTATCAAAGCTGAATGATTCGGCAGCCCATTGTAAATAAATGTTAGAATAGATACTGCTTAATCCTTGTTGAATGAACGAATGAACGAATGAACGTGTAATGGAAGGAGAAAATGTTATCTAGAGAGGTTGGAGCTGGAGAGAACAAAACTGACCAGCAAAAGAAATGAAATAGAATTCTGGAAGGCAGAAGATAAAAAAGAAAAGGAGAGAGCTAATAAACACGATAGGAACCTGCATAAGTAAAAACGGGCAAGGGATTTTTTAAAATGGGAGGAAGAGGGGTTAATATTTGAATCTGCGGCTTATAGGGTACGCACCCTCGGGTACCCTGTATGGGTGATGTTTTCTGTGGGAAATCAAAGAAATGCAACTGTGTTGTACATCTGGAATGAAGCCAGAGAGAATAGGGATGGGGAATTGATCCATCCACGGAACGAATTCAGCAGAAGCTGGTGCTCAGAGCCCAGGTGACAAAGAAAAACTCAAGCCCATTTCCTGATCCAAATCCCTGGGAAAATTAGCAGTGAAGGGAAGGAAAGAAAGCAGTTCCCGCCATATATGGGATGGAGTTGAGGCTATTTCATTTATATCTTAATGGCCAAAGAACTTGACACCTGGCATACAAATGAACGCATGAATGAATGATAAATTAATTACTCTTAAGATGTTAATGGGTTATAGTAGTTTAGTATCCCAGAAACCATTTTCAACTACCATCAGTGTCTCACAGAGTGGCGTCAGGGTTCCTGAGAGAGATGCTTTTGAGCTGAGGCAGTCATCTGGGGACCCTTAAAATTTATGGAGCCAAATTCCAAGGACCTTTTCAACCGTATCTTACCTGATAGGTCCCACTGAAGCCACAGGTGGATGGCCAGAAGTGTCTGACCATTTGCTGCAAACTGACCTGGGGGAGTGGCAGGAAACTAGGCAATAAAAAAGACCTGATTTCCAATTCCAGCTCATGAGTCTGCATGACCCTAAGCAAGTAAAACTGTGGAGATACCACTATCTCTACCCATGACACAGTCTTGTTGGGAGGAATCAACGAGGAAGCTATCTGGGAAGTCCCATCTAAACCGCTGTCTCAGAGCTCATGCATTTCATTCTTTCTTGAGCACAGATCATATTGGATTTCATTTCAAACACAATCCTTGGTTTCCTTGGACAACCTTTCATCAGTTCCACCCTAAATTCCAAACTGAGAGTGGGAAAATGCTGGTTTGGAAGCGTGGAGGTCATGGAAACAGATGGACAGGCACCTGGCTTAAAGAAGTGATGACAGAGAACAAAGAAGGTCATAGCAAGGGAATCTGAAAAAACAACAACTCTAAGGACAGAACAGACTGAGCTATTTGTAGTGCTATAAAACTCCATCACCCCATAAAGCTTAATAATCCCTAAAAGTATCTCTGGGGAGGTAAAGAACAGCAGAGTAGTTTGGACCAAGTCAATGATGGCTCAGGTGGCTGCTAGGTCCTTTTTTAGTGCTCAAACGAACACCACAGACAATGGCTTCACAAATATGTTCAAAAGGGTGACTTTGAGTCAACAAAAAAAAAGGTTACATTGTGTTGTGCTATGTTTTACTAAGGAAGGTACAGGTGAGGCATGTTTTAGAAAGATATCAATTAAAAATGGTAGCAAGGTAAAGTGGGAAGGTCATGCAGACCTGGATTCAAATCCAGCTCCATCCAGACCTGGCCCTTGAGGCATACAGTTTACCTAACACCTTGGAGCCTCCATTTTCTTATGTGCACAATGGGAATAATAAGAGCTGCCTCACAGAATTGTTGAGTGGCTTAAAAGACATAATAGGCCGGGCGCGGTGGCTCACGCCTGTAATCCTAGCACTTTAGGAGGTTGAGATGGGCCAATCACTTGAGGCCAGGAGTTCGAGACCAGCCTGAGCAAGATGACGAAACTGCATCTCTACTAAAATACAAAAATTAGCCAGGCATGGTGGCACACACCTGTAATCCCAGCGACTTGGAGTCTGAGGCATAAGAATTGCTTGAACCCGGGAGGCGGAGGTTGCAGTAAGCCGAGATTTCGCCACTGCACTCCAGCCTGGGTGACAAAGCGAGACTCTATAAAAACATAAAAATAAAAAGAACATAGACTGGATCCAGCGCAGATGTTGCTCTTGAAAGAGTAGGCATCAGTTACCAGGGAAACGTGCAGATCTAAAGCCCTGGATCCCTGTCACAGTGCTGGGCAAATCAAGCATTGCATCATGATTAATACTACCATGGCTGCGGCTGCTACTACTACTCTTACTGCTGCGATCATTGTTGTCAATCTATTCCCATGGAGAGATGAAGGAGAAACCACTGATCATACTGGTATAAAAGCAATTATTCTCTTTGTGTGTGTGTTTGTAGAGACAAGGTCTCACTATTTTGCCCAGGCTGTTCTCGAACTCCTGGCTTCAAGCAATCCTCCCACCTAGACCTCCCAAAGGGTTGGTTTTACAGGCGTGAGCCACTGCACCTGGCTGGCAATTATTTTCAAGGCTGAGATGAGCTCTCAGTTCACAAGCCACCTCCTCAGTGAAAACTTCTCTCACCACAGGCCTGTCCCTGGCAGACGGCCCCGCCCTCCTCCGCACTCCCCAGGCCTTTGTTCCTACCTCTGTTAGAATGCCTTGTCTTCCTGAAGATGGCATTCTGTGATGGGTGAGAGCACTACAGTGCACTCAGGCAGACTGGGTTCAACTCTCCATGTTGTCCTGGCCAAGCTATTTTATCTCTCTCTGTGCCTTGTTTTCCTAATCTGTAAATGAAGGATTATAAAATACCTACCTGATAGGGTCAAATATGAGGCTGAGGTGAGTTATAAGGTAAATTTCTTGGAATGGTGCCTGGGGACATAGAAAGTGTCACCAAATATTAGCTTCTTATTACTATGTGTATATAATATATATTCATATGTATATACATATATGTATATATATATAGCATACATATAGTATATACATGTATAAATATATGTATATATTACATGTGTATAGTATGAATATGCACATAACATATCATATATAATATAAATTCATAGATGTAATATAGATTCATATGCAATATATTCATATTATATTATATTACACATATATTACATGTATACATATAACATGTATACATTATTCATACTATCTATGTGTATATATAAATATACACATGTATGTAGCATGACATCTCATATGAACAGATGCTTGGTGAATGTTTTATGAATGAATGCACGAAAGTAGATGAACTGGGAGAAATTCTTTGAGTATTTGATGAATTGCTGGCAGCCTTGCTAGAGAGACTATGACCCTTCCTTTCCAATTAACAGGCTCATGGAGGTGGGGAGAGGGTTGGGAGCTGGGCAGTCAGCAGTGGACACTGAAGCCCTTTCTTGATTGTACCAGACACCTTGTCTCATGACAGCACAGAGGAAAAATTCAGAGAATCAGACCCCTTCTCCTTAACATCCAGGAGAAGAATGGCATCTGCCACCCTATATAAATAAACAACACAGCAGGGACTAGTCTCTTCCTCCCTAGAGGAAATCACTTCTTCCCATACTTTGTTTTTGCCCTTCTCTGCCTTTATAAGATGATAAATCACTAAAATGGAATGTGGCTTCAAAAAGCCAGAAGTGCATCATTTACATTTTTCCAGCCAGCTCAGCAGATCTTCACATCATGGGAACTCCCAGTGCCATGGTGACTTAGAAAGGTCCCAGGAGCCCCTCACTAACTATTCCCCCAGAGCTAAAGGCCTGGAAGCTATGACCTCGCATGTCATTCTTCCCCTCTCTGCTCAGATGCTGAGAGGGGTCTGGGGACTCTGTAAATGACCCACTACCAGCAAAGAGCACTGTTGGGAGCCTGAGAGACCTGGACTCAAATCTCATGCTGCCTCTTTCTGGTTGTAAGCAACTGGACAAGTTGCTTACCATGTATCCTGATGTGATTATTATGCATTGCATATCAAAACATCTCATTACCCCGTAAACATATACACCTACTATGTACCCACAAACATTTAAAAACTTTTAAAAATTCTCTGAGCCCCTATGCCTGCATCTGTGAGTGCAGGCACTGTCCCTAGCTCCTAGGACTGTTCTGTGGGCTGAATGATACTCAGGCATGAAATACTTGTCACCTGCAGAGGGGAGGTATATGGAGCTTTCTTTGGCCTACCTGGGAATATAGGGTCCCTGGAAAGACCTTGGTGCCTGAGTCACAGCCCTTCATGCTAATGCCAGCTCATTAATTCATTGTGGAGCTTGTGCACATCATTCATGCTCTCTGCCTCAGTTTCCTCCCTGCAACATAGAAATAAAACTAATCGTCCATGCCAGGCATGGTGGCTCACACCTGCAAATCTAGTACTTTGGGAGGCCAAGGTGAGAGGATCATTTGAGGCTTGGAGTTTGAGACCAGCCTGGACAAAATAGCAAGATTTCATTCCTACAAAAAAAAAAATTTAGCTCCACATGCTGGTACATGGCTGTAGACCTAGCTACTTAGGAGGCTAAAGCAGGAGAATCACTCGAGTCAGGAGTTTGAGGCTACAGGGAGCTATGATCGCACCACTGTGCTCCAGCATTGGTGACAGACTGAGATCCTACCTCTAAAAATAATAATAATAATTGTCCAACTTACTTCCCAAAGTTACAAGATTAAAAAGTTAATTAACATCCCTTGTAAGTTTTTTTTTTAAGTAAAAACCGTTTAATTCATTTTTTCTAAAGTAGCAAAAAACTAGAATTTCTTTGAATTAAGTAAGGTTTGTACTGTGGCCTTTGATAAATCAAAGTAGACTGCCTTTTAAGGCATGAAAGCCACACTCAGAGGAAAAGCTTAAATGGCTTTAATTCCCACTATAGTATGCATGACTGATATAGAATCCTTTACTGAAATAAATTCTGATGGAGCAGAGGAGGGAGTAAGCACGGGGCATCTGTGGGTCCAAAATGAGCTCCACAGAGGGGCACCTGAGGGCACCAGAAACACACTTGGCCAACTCGCCCACAGCCTTTGGGCAGGTCTGGACACACAATTGTTTTAATGTCTGTGTCGTGTTGTCCTTTCCCAAGTCTAGCTGACCCCATCCTTTATAAATGGAGAGGCAAGAGCTGGTTATGATAAGATAAGATATCTGGTTTCAGAAACAAGTGCTCTTGCTCTAAGTATTCCAGCAAGAGCAGTCTGGTGTCCCTGGCCACCCAAATCCAGGACAAGTGTTCCTGCCATTCTGCAGCCAACCATCTCTCCAGGCTTATCTACAAGTCATCATGGAAGTTAAAGAGCTGCTGGTGGCCATGGTAGCCTGCCTGGTCTCATGACCTCAATCCTCTCTCTGAACCAGCAAAGCTCCCTGACGCATGAGTCTCACAACAGCAATTCCTGTCTCTTGTCATCAGGTTCAGATGATGAGCTGAAAGAATGCCCCGGGACGAGCCAGGAATGTCTTTGTCTGACTTGGCATGTGGTTTCCCTGCCCTGCAGTGGTCCAAATGCGGGAGTGGAAAAGTATTCTTGTTTCCTTCTGGAAATGACCACATTCGCCAGGGCCAGGCGCAAATCCACTGACTGCCCTGAGGGGAGATTTGCCTCCTCTTCAGAGGACAGAGGGAGACTTGGCCAAGCTTGTTTGGGAAATCAAAGTGTCTCCCAGCTGCCATGTTCTAACCCTAGGCCGCACAATGAAACCAGAAGGGCCCCGTTGAACGACAATGGGTCTCACTCATTAAGTCACTTCACTTCTGCACACAAGACCATTCCTCAGATATTCCAGACACCCCCAAGTATCTGCCACTATTGCTGTTGTTGACACACTCCTCAACTAGTGCTCACAGAGCAGGAAGGGGTCCAGGAGAGGAGCCTAGCTCTTATCCTCCAGGTCCACTGCTCCAGGGCATGAGGAGGGAGAAGGGAAGGGAGATTTCACTGTCCTGTCGTACTGACCCCAGAGAAATGTGAAATACTTTTTCTCAATCCTTCTCTATAGAGGTGAAACATACTGAACCTTCCACAGGGTTTTTATTAAACTCTATGAGTAGAATGAAAGAACAGGGAGAGAAGCAGAGTTAGTATTTATTCAACAAATACTTAAGGAACCGGCATTATGTGCCAGGCACTGTACTGGCCATGGGGCAGATGTGAAAGAGCTAACCCCTGACTTTAGGGGGTTTGATAACCCCAGGTGCTAAATGAATGGTCCAGTGGTTCTCAGGGAGCACACCCACCCCACCCCTTCCCACCACTTCATCTCAACCCCAGTCATTTCACAATTAAAAAAAAAAAAATTGAAAGTCTAACACAATTTGTTCTCCCATGTGAGCTAGGAAGACCCAAACTCCCACAGGCTAAAAGTTTATGATAACAGGCATGATTTATTGTAGTTGTCATGGAAATGGAATGTCATTAATTATGCAGTTTGAAACTGTTCAAGTTCACTTCCTCCAAAATTAAATCCTAAAACTATAGCATCTGAAAACCTCCACATATGCTTGACTCATACTTGAGTCATACACAACACTCACATACTAAACACTATCTACAAAACAGGTAGCGTTATCAATGTGTGTGTGTGTGTGTGTGTGTGTGTGATGTGGTAGGAGTGGTTGTGCTCCTCACACAGGAGAGTACCGGAGCACGTGACTTGTTTAAATCGAACACACAATTGGTACCTCTATTTTTAAATGCTGTTATAGCCAGACTGTTGTCTAGTGGATGACGCTCCCATGAGCCCCACAACACGTGTAGGGTGCCCACAATAGTTAATTGTTACATAACAAATCACCCCAAAATGTAGCAGCTTCTGTACTAATCATTGGGAATTTCTCCTGATTTCTGTGGGGCAGGGATTTGGAGAGGCTCAGCTGGAGGTGCGGGTTCAGGGTCTCTCCTGAAGTGCTGTCAAGGGTCTGCTGGGGCTGCGGCAAATGCTTGCTGGGACTAGAGGCTCCACTCTGAGATGGCTCACTCACAGGAATGGCAAGCAGGTGCTGACTGTTGGCCAGAGGCCTCCGTTTCTCTCCACATGAGTCTTTCTACAGAGCTTTTTGAGTGTCTTTGTGATATGGTGCTAGCTTTCTTTAGAGTGAGCAATGCAGGAGACTGAGGCTGAAATGGCAATCCCTTTATGACCTCGCCTTGGTCCAAATTGTCACTTCTATCATATTCTGTTGGTCACACAGACATCCTTGATTCAATGTGGGGAGGGCTTTCATACAAAGGCTTGAAAGCCAGGAGGTGTGGTTCACTGGGGCCATCTTGGATGCGGGGCACCACTGGTATTCATCATCGCGATGCTTTGGGCAAACCTCCCTGCTGTCCAATGTAGGCAGGCAGGGGGATGCTTCCATTTATCAAGACCAAAACTCCGACAAACATCATTTAGCCTGTTTTTGAACATTCAGAAACCTCTGGATTACACTACCCACAGGTTACTGCTGTTAACATGTGGGTATATGGCCTTCCAGGTTTTTCCTATGTTCTTTCCACTGCCTCCACCTGAAGCATTTAAAGATGTTTCTGTCTATCCCATTCTAGCCCACCTTAAGTCTTTCCTTATCCCCTGTTCTCCTTCAGCTGTTGTCGTATTTCCCTTATGTCCTTCACAGCCTAACTTCTGAAATGGCGTGGCTAGACTCACCTCCCACTTGCTCCTCAAGCCACTGGATCTGGCTTCGGTCCCCACTATTCCATGGAAGTTGTCCTTGCCACAGTCATCAAAGGCCTTCTTGTTGCTCCACCCAATAGCCGCCATGAAGTCCACTTTTTACCTGACCTCTTCGCACTATCTGAGGGTGCTGACCACAATCCTCCTTCCCTGGCATTTTTTGACTTCTCTGATCACTCCTTCCCATCTCCATTCTGGGCTCCAATTCTTCCCCTCACTTAAATGCTGGTGTTCCTCCCGCCTCATCCTAGCTCCGCTTCCCACTCTGCTTGTGTTTCCAGGGCAGTGTTGTCCATCCCACACCTTCATTTACCAGCTAGAAGCTGGTGCTTTGTAAATCTAGTCTCTAGCTCAGGTCTCTCTCTTGAGCTTCAGACCCACACAGCCGGCTGTTTGGCGAACGCCTTTAGTCAGATGCCAAACTCAAACTGTCGAAAGCCAGATTGATCATTTCCCCTGACACACTGACTTCTTTATCTTCTCCTATTTCAGGAAATGGCACCTTCATCTACTCAGTTGCCCAAGCCAGAAACCCAGGCATAAATTATCCTTGACTCCTCCCTCTCCTTCGTCTCTCACTCCATCAGTTACCGTGTCCTGTAGATTCTACCTCTGATGTATCTCTGGGATCCATCCACCTCTCTCCATTCCTACTGTCACTTCTCCAATACTATTCACTATCACAGCCTCAGCAGCCTCTAAACTGACCTCCCTTTCTCCAGTCTTACGCCACAATTTGCTTAACCACTCTTGTATCATGGGATGTTTAGGGCTTTTGTACATGATTACGCTTTTTTATAAAATGTCTGGCTACTTGTGTTCTTTGCTTGGATTTGGATTTCATGATATTCATATACTTGACTCTAGGGTAGGCTTTACAAATAAAGAATCACAAATAACATCCAATTCCCTGCTACACAGATGAAATCTCCAGCTAGTTATTCTAGATTCTAGAGGTTGTCATTCCTCAACCTGCCAATCAAAGCCCTCCAAAACCCAATCCAACCACATCTATCCAGCTTCATTCCCACCTGCATACCAGTATCCACCACTTACTCTTTCATTCTCTGATGCATCTGATCATTCCTTCACATAAGGCATTGTGCTAACGAATACTCTCACTCCACATGTCTGAGTCTTCATGGCATGCTCCACTCCATCTCCCAAATTACATTTAACTTCTGAGTCTAGTTATTTGCTCAACACCACCCTGCTTCCTGGAATGTCCTCTTTCATCCCCTTCCCAATGACCAAGTCTTCATCTTTGGATGTAAGCCCACCTTCACTGACTATCCCGGTCCACAATGATCCCTGTGCCTTTCTTTTTCTTTTTCTTTCTCTTTTTTTTTTTTTTTTTTTTGAGACTAAGTCTCACTCTGTCACCAGGCTGGTGGCACGATCTTGGCTCACTGCAACCTCCGCCTCCCGGGTTCAAGCGATTCTCCTGCCTCAGCCTCCTGAATAGCTGGGACTACAGGCGTGTGCCACCACGCTCAGCTAATTTTTGTATTTTTAGTAGAGACAGGGTTTTGCCATGTTGGCCAGGATGGTCTCGATCTCTTGACCTTGTGATCTGCCTGCCTCAGCCTCCCAAAGTGCTGGGATTACAGATGTGACTTGTGCCTTTCTTATATCTTCTCTCATTTCAAAATGTAATCACCCTATCTTGCATTGCTATTTAATTCTTTCTTGTATCTATAGTTCCTCAGCTGTATCATACTGTCTCCCCACCTCGATTGCAAACTTCTGGAGAATCAGAATCATGTTATTCATTTTTCTCTTTCTAGAGAATTAGATAAGTAGTTAATTACTCTTCTGAGCCTTGAGCTCTTTATAGCTAAGATTGGGGGATAATAATTCCAGAATGACGGGATGGTTGTGCGAGTACATGTAATAAGGAATGAGAAAGTGCGTGGTGCTGTGCGGAGCACATAGAAGGTACCCAGTAAATGTTAGTTCCCATCCCCCCAATATCTATTCCTGAGCTGAGGGTACAGTAACTGTGAAGTAATTATTTGCAAACTGAATGAGTGAATGATGCATAAGTAAATGACAAAGAACTCAAAGAATAAAATGACGCATTCTGAGTCCACAAGAGAGACAGTGCCAAAGAAACCGAGTGCCTGTCCCCGGCTGGCGGGGGAGAGCTTCTGCTGGTGGAGACTGTGGCGGGGCTATGTGCTACTAGGCTGGAGATAATGAAATGTCAATTAATGGGAAATCGAGTTTGATTTGGGTGTTGCTGCTACAGCCAGCTGATTATTATACATTTGACTGAGTTTGTGATCTGTCCAGATCCCCAGAAGAAAGTAGTGGCAGGGGGCCAGGCGCAGTGGCTCACGCCTGTAATCCCAGCACTTTGGGAGGCCGAGGCAGGCAGATCACGAGGTCAGGAGATCAAGACCATCCTATCTAACACGGTGAAACCCCATCTCTATTAAAAATACAAAAAAAATAAATAAATAAGCCAGGCGTGGTGGCGGGCACCTGTAGTCCCAGCTGCTTGGGAGGCTGAAGCAGGAGAATGGCGTGAACCCGGGAGGCGGAGCTTGCAGTGAGCCAAGATCGCGCTAGGGCACTCCAGCCTGGGCTACAGAGTGAGACTCCATCTCAAAAAACAAAAAACAAAAAACAAAAACAAAAAAAAAGAAAAGAAAGTAGTGGCAGGCATATGTTTCTTATAAATGGAAAAAAAATTATTGTGTAAATCAATTTCACTGGCATAGGCCTGGCCCCAGGCTCTATAAGACATGAGAATATGTAGGTCTCAGAGCCCAGGCTATAAATATTTATTTCTGCACTGTCACTGGTATTTGTAGCAAGTCCTTTTTCACAAGTGGGCATTCTATTGGTTTTGAAAAAGACATAAAACTGTTCCAAAGGCACTGAAGGCCACAACATAAAAGATCTTTAGAGGGTGCTCAGAGAAGGGAGTGTCATTTTCAGATGCTGACCATTTGGTTTTCTAGCTTTGTCTATGGAGTTCACGGCACTAATTTTGAGTTCACTGTGGAGGGAATGCCCTTTGTGGTTGCTGCAGTCAGCAGTGACAGTGAGCCCCTCCCCTCCCTATCTGCCCCACAGGAAGTGACGGAGGTGGCAGATTTCTCTAGCCTTCTTCTGACCCCTTTCTTCACTCTGTGCTCCCCTCTCCACCACTCCCGACCACGTCTCCTCAACTGCATGAGATGCTCTTGAAGAAGGGGGATTATGGTTAGGGACATCAGCCTTAGCACACTGATATTCCATAAATGCATGAACAATTTGGAGAAATTTTTTTATGTGGCCACAAAATGGCAAATCCAGAAGGAACTTCACAGATCACCTACTTCAGGGATTCCTTGCAAAGGTCCATGGAACCTTAAGAAATTTGTCAGTAGAACTTAATGAGTCCATGAATTTGGATGGTGTTAAAGCAAATTAGATATGTCCTGAGAAGGACTCCATACTTCTATATTTGAGCCCTGTGGATGAACTGCAACCTAACTTAGTGGGTAGACAAGATTGAAAACCTAGTTTAGGAGTATGCACCTGTATCAGTGGCTAAGTCTTGGCCAATCCCAGCAGCCATACTTCAACCATTCATACCCTGTTGAGTGTTCAAACTGTGTTCAAATAAGGCAAATGCAGAGCTGTACCAATCCTACTGTTCCTGTACCTCACTTCTGACTTCTGTACGTCACTTCCTTTTTTTTGTCTATAAATTTGTTCTGACCAGCAGGCATCCCGGGAGTCTCTCTGCATCTGCTGTGATTGTGGGGGCTGTCCGATTCGCTAATTATTCATTGCTCAATTAAACTCCGTTACATTTAATTCAGCTGAAGTTTTTCTTTTAACAATGGGAAAACTGCGTCTTTATTTTTACTAACTATTAACTGAAATTTAGCATTTTCTTCAGTTATGAATGGAAGCATCACACAATAATGTTGGCAATATCTGTGACTTTGTTTCATCAAAGACATCAAAGTTATTTTTATATCCCATGGTAGCTTTGGCAAAATACTTAAAATACCATTTACTTTCAGCACCACTTCAAAATTACATTAACATTATAAAATTATAAGTAAAAAAAAAAAATTACCTGTCGCCAGATCTTATTATTTGATGTAATAATAAAAAAGCATATCTATTGTTATGTCAAACATTTATTCTTTTAACATTTTGATAGCTATATCTCACTGTAATTGGTTTCTTTGGTAATTCACATTGTGTTTTTTTGCATTTAAAAACATTTTTTTTTTCTGGGAGGAGAGTTCATAAGTTTCATCAGACTGCCAAAGGGGTCACAGCACAAAAATGGTTAGGAACTCAGATCTGGTCCCTAGAAGCACATGGTTTGTCTCACATGCATATTCCAGGTCAACTGAGCACAAATGGATCTCCAAGGAAAATGGTGAAGACACATCAGGGCATAGTAGACAAGAATGCTGTGATCAATTAGCAGTGTCTGTCACAGGGACAATATGCAGAGGAAAGGTAGAATAGAATCACTATACTTTCCAGTCTAGGCAGGTACTGCAAATAAAACTTTCTACAACGATGGAAATGTTTCATCTATGCTGTCCAATATGGTAGCCATTAGCTGCACATAGTTTTGGAGCACTTTCAATGCAGCCAGTGCAGCTGAAAATTTGAATTTTTAATTCTATTTGATTTTAATTATTTGCATTTAAATTCAAATAGATACCTGTGGCTAGTGGCCACCTCATCAGAAAACAACTGTAAATTAATCCCACCCATTCCCACCCCCAGGCACCTCCCACCTCACCTCATTACCCATCACAAAGGAGGAATCCTGACTCTTAGAGAGATGGTCTTTCCCAGAGGCCATTGGACCCATTTATGACAAAGCCACATCAACATCCCAGATCTCTCTGTCTCCTGGTTCAAAGTTTTCTCATTTACCTAGTGTTCCTAAATTATTTTTTGGCAGAATGCTGGTCCCCCCGAACAACACACAGATGTGTCATGAGAGAAGAAATAACTCAGCATTTACATATGTCCCCTTAGGACAATGAGATGGGACACTATCTCTTCATTGCAGCAAAGCCTGATTTAGCATCTTCCTTTCGGTTTTTGTTTAGATATGTCAATTCGGAAAGGAAGAGGAGTAGAAGCGAGAATTATTTTGCTTTTTGGCTCTGATAATTCGTTTCAAAAAACTATTTACAAGTGTTCTGGATAAAACTGATGACTGTTCTGCCATCTCGAAACATGTAAGAAACACCCTCTAAGCCAGACTGCCTCCAGGGATGACTGGTGCACGGAGGCAGAGTCTCCCTGTTGACTCAGAGCTACAGGACACTGTCCGGAACACAATACTCGCCCTCAGTTGGCCGGAGGGGCCTCTGCTGATGGAGAATTTATGGTGGGAAGTCCTGCCCTGAGGAAGGGACCGTTTCTGATGAGGTCATGAGGAGGGAATGCCTTCCTCAGCAGAGACGGGAGCCTGGGAAGGCGGCCAGGAGCATGGTTGGGTAGGCACAGGCCCTGAGACAGATGGATGGAAAGAGGATGATAAATTCTGTGGGTTAGAAACCATTTGGGGTCTCAACAGGTTGCTTGGTAGTTTCACCCTCCTGCAGGCTCAAGTCCTAGGAAAAATGCAAACAATAGGCTTTTTTCCTCTCCTGGCTAGGATAGGCCCTAACCTTGCATTAACTTGGTGGATCTGACCACAGTTAAGGCTTGCCACAACTCAAAATATTCATACATAGCAAAACTGCCCAACACACTGATTAGAATGTTTTCTAAAATTTCAATGGTATTTAAACAATTTTCAAAGACCAATTATTGCAGACCAGGAGATCCTATCCCAGACATGCTGAATCATAGTTTTAGACTATGTGTTTTGAGAATCTAGATTTTTAAAATTTATTTATTTATTTATTTATTTTTTCTGAGATGGAGTCTCACTCTGTCACCCAGGCTAGAGTGCAGTGGTGTGACCTTGGCTCACTGCAGCCTCCTCTTCCCGGGTTCAAGCAATTCTTGTGCCTCAGCCTCCCAAGTAGCTGGGACTGCAGGTGCACACCACCATGCCCAGCTAATTTTTTGTATTTTTAGTGGAGATGGGGTTTCACCATGTTGGCCAGGCTGGACTTGAACTCCTGACCTCAGGTGATCTTCCCACCTTGGTCTCCCAAAGTGCTGGGATTACAGGTGTGAGCCACTGGAGAATCTAGGTTTTAATCAAAGCTCCCAGCTGATTTTGATGTGCAATCATGTTTTGAAACTACTCTCCTAAAGGTTGACATCTGTACCCTTAACCTTGGCATTCAGGGCCTCCAGAAGCAGGCCCTGCTCTCTACAAGTGGAGCACCATAATAAGAAGCACACAAATTATGTAGTAATGATATAAATAAATAACAGCATCTAACATTTATTGAGTGCATGGCAGATGTCAGGTGTCAGGCTAAGCGCTTTAAATGAATTGCCATTTCATCTGCCTATTGGCTCTGTTATTACCATTTTGCAAATGAGAAAACTAAGGCACACACAGTAAGTATAGAAATGGGATCTGAGATCTGGCAAGCTCCAAAGTTCATGCCCGTCACCTAGGGTGGTCAACTATCCCAGTTTCCCAGGAACTGAAGTGTAGCTCAAGACATGGGACTTTCAGTGGTAAAACCGGGAAAGTCCCAGGCAAACAGGGACAAGTTGACCATTGTATCTTGACTTGGAGACTTCTGCCTGAGATGGAAGCTCAGCTCTACCACTTATGACCATGTGACATGGGGCCAGCCTCTCCACCCACAGGTTTCTTATATTCCTCATCTGAAAACAAGGATGATCACACCTATCCCGCAAGGCGGTGGTGGCCATCACGTGAGATAGCACATGTAACAGCAACCTGCTGTGTGTCTGGCACTGACAGAAAAGGCCAGCTCCCCAACACGTCCGCCTGGAAAGCACTGCTTGGCCCAATCTGTGTTTACTTCAAGTCTAGAGAAGTCTCAGCCATTATCTCTTCAAGTGGTGCTCCACCATTCCCTCTACGCTCGCCTTCTGGCCTCCTATTCAATGAGATACATATGGGAGTCTCTCCGTCAGGCTTAATTTTCTCATAAGTTCTCTCTCGCATTTTAAAAACTTTTTATGTGTACTCTGGGTGAAGTCCTCAATACTCTTCTTCATCTCACTCTCTTTCTTCAACTCTACCCAACTAAACGTTATCCTGATTATTGAGTTTATTCAATAACTCACAACTTTTAGTCTTTTACAGATAATTTAACATTTTAACTAATAATTTTTATTTCCAGGATTTGTTGTTTCTTCATCATATCCATCTGATCTTGCTTCACAGCTGCCTAATGTTTGTTTTACAGATTCCCAGGACTTCTGCTGCCAAGTCAATTTCTCCTGTATCTCTTTAAAGTGAGTTCTCCCACCTGTTGGTGCTGTTGACCACCTCTCTTAGCCTCCCTTCTCCTCTTCCTTTTTGGAATTTGGGCTTGCAGGGGCCTCTGGAGCTGCAGCTTGCTATGTTTCGTTTTGCATTTTTCCTCCCTCTGTGTCATCCCTCCCTCCCGCTATGGCAGTATCCCCGTTGCCTCCTTTCTGACCCAGGAACCCCAGTTCACAACCAAGTCTAATACTGGAGACTCAAGGCTCTACCTGGGGCTGACTCCAGCGATCTGACGGAGCCGGAGGCTGGATTGCCCAGGACCTGGGAGGCCAGGCAACAGTCTCTGCTTTCCTTCAATCTCTCTTCCTGGGCAGAGGAGGCCTGTCCCACCCCAACCTCACACAGTGGGCCTGGCGCTGGTCCCCACCTGACATGGGGTGCTTTCACTCCCCATGATGTCAAGAAAAGCCAAGAAGGCCAGTGTGTAGCCCGGGGGAGGCAGCTTTAGGAAGTGGGAGGCCAGGCAACAGTCACTGCTTTCCTTCAATCTCCCTTCCTGGGCAGAGGAGGCCTGTCCCACCCCAACCTCACACAGTGGGCCTGGCGCTGGTCCCCACCTGACATGGGGTGCTTTCACTCCCCATGATGTCAAGAAAAGCCAAGAAGGCCAGTGTTGCTGCCTTCGTCGAGACCCAGAACCACCCAGCCCTAGCCTCATTCACCCTCACCCGAGGGTCTGTGCCTTGTGCTGTTGAATGAACACTGAGCTGTTTATCTAGCATCTGACTCTCCCTGTGTCTTTTTGTTTTTTCTCTTATTTTCAGTCTTTCTTTGTCCAGCATTTAGAGAACAGAAAGTCCTGAAAGGATCGTTCTACTAAATCATCTGGACTTTGATATTTGCGTGAAATTGTGTTGCAAAAGAAAATTAAAACCAAGGAAGGTATAAAGTTTTCACACATGTTTCATTTGGCAGTAAATTAATAGCCTAGCAACCAGGAGAAAAAAGCAGGAAGCCACACCGAGAGAAAGAGGGACTATATTCCTCACTTAGGAATCCGCTGTTCATCTGCCACACGATCTTCAGTGCCAAGGGTGTTTTGTTGTTGTTGTTGTTGTTGTTGTTGTTGTTGTTGTTTGAGAAAAGATCTCACTCTGTCACCCACCGCTGGAGTGCAGTGGTGCGATCCTCCCACCTGGCGCTCCTAAAGTGCTGGGATCATAGGTGTAAGTCACTGCGCCCGGCCTTGTGTGCCAATTATTTAGTGCCCCGTCTCTCCCTGTTAAATTGAGACCTCTTCCAGTTCTAGAAGTCTGTGATTCTCCAACCAAAGATCAACATAGCCCAGTGTCCTTGGAGCCTGAAGCAGGATCCTGGGTGTCTCCTTCTCACCGGCCCCCAACTCTCAAATGACTGGCCTGGCCGCCACCTCTAGGACTACCATTCCAGAAATTATAGAATTTAACAAAGTCTCTTTGGGTCTCACAGGTCGAATTATTGCTCAAAGGCTATTTATGTTTTTCCTTTTTCTTCCTTTTTCTCTGACCCAAACTTGAATCCCTCACAGATTTTAGAAAATCTCAATTAAGGGGCAAGTGGAGTTTCTAAAGGAAAACAGGAGTTACCATCTCCATTCCAGACATAGCAGCCAGCGAAGGTGAGTATTATAACTTACACAAGGCCACTCGGCAAGTGGAGAAGTCAGGAGGGAATCCAGAGCCCTCTGCCTCCACAGCCCATACGCCTCAGCACAGCACGCACTGCCCGGGCACGCACGGAGGCTCTGAGAAAGATCTCTCCGTGCCCACCCTGCCTGCTCTGGGCACAAGTCCTCCAACACGGAGCCACAGCAGCCCTCAGGGTATGTGCCAACAATTGCTGCTCACACCCCACGTTTAGGGCCAACTTCTACAAATACCCTCTCAATCTTGCCAGTTGGGCATTTTATTGACATCACAGGGGGTGAACTTCCCAGATCAAGCCTAATCATCTCCCCCCTTCCTCCACTCACCATCATTTAATCCTCAAGGCAATGTTATAACCTCAGAACACAGCTCCTTTGCCAAGGAAAATAGCTTATGACTGTTGTTTTCTTGGATTCATAATTCCCAGCTCAGGGCAAAAGGGCAGCATTCCTCCTTACCACCCCTGAAGCCGCTCTCCTCTGCACCCCTCTCTCCCTTCAGGGCCCTGTCACCCCTGCCGCCTGGGCCCTCGTTACCACCCTTTCCACACTCACAGCAGCCCACACCAGGAAGGAAGAGAGCAGTGCGTCAGCATTAAGGGAAGTCTTTTTGGTTTTGTTGTTGTTGTTGTTTGTTTGTTTTTTTGAGACTGAGTTTTGCTCTTGTGGCCCAGGCTGGAGCACAATAACACAATCTTGGCTCACCACAACCTCTGCCTTCCGGGTTCAAGTGATTCTCCTGCCTCAGCCTCCTGAGTAGCTGGAATTACAGGCATGAACCACAACATCCAGCTAATTTTGTATTTTTAGTAGAGATGGGGTTTCTCCATGTTGGTCAGGCTGGTCTCGAACTCCCGACCTCAGGTGATCCGCCCACCTCGGCCTCCCAAAGTGCTAGGATTACAGGCGTGAGCCACCATATAGCCACCGTATAGAATGCCCAGCAGGGTATTCTTTCCCAGGGGGCCTTCCTATTTAACAGAGCACATTCTGTAAGCATTTGCACATGTACACACATACACACACACAACATTTACTGTTTTTCTGATTAGCTGGCTAAAATGTGTCCATCATAGAAAATTTGAAAAGTACAAAAAAGACCAAGAAGAGAGTCAGAACCCATAATCCCACCACCCATAAACCCTCCATTAACTCTTCACCATATTTCCTTCCAGTTCTTTGAGTGTGTATGTGTGTGTGAATGTATCTTAGTGTGTATATGTTCAGTATCTTAGTGTGTATGTGTTCAGATCTGTGTCTTAGTGTGTATATGTGTTCTAGACTACATATATGTATGTATATATAGACTACATATATACACACATAGGTAGTCTAAAACACATATACACACTACTATATATGTAGTCTAGAATCTGTTTCCAGGTGGCGTTCTTTCATCGCTGTGCCTGCCAGTTCCTGCCCCCATACCACAGTGTTTACACTCTTGTTGTGTTATAATAGACTTTAATTCCTAGTGGGCCAAATCCTCCATCATCACCCTTTTTTCAACATTTTAAAAATTATTCTCAACTACTTCTTTTTCCTGATGAATTTTAGACTTATTGTCTAAATTGTCTAAACAACTAATTTTAGACTTATTGTGATAAGCCCATCATGGATTGCAAGTTCATTAAATTTATAAATTTATTGGGTAAAATTGGCATTTTACAGTGTTAGGATTTTCTACTCAAAGAATAATATATGGCTATCTATTTAGTCAAACTGACTTTAATATCTTTCAATAAAGTTCAAAGTTTTCTTTCAAATGGGTCCTAAACATTCTTGTTGAGGTTTTTATAAATTTTTTATTTTTGGGGGGGCCATTGGGAATTGGGATCTTTTTCCTCTAAATGTTTCTAATTTGAACTATGGTTTGGAAAAAGTATCCTGCATCTAGCTATTATCTTACTCTCTGAATAACTGTAATACTTTTTCATGAGTTACTGTACAACTTCAAGAATCATGTTAATAGTAATAATATCAGTGATCTTATCTTAATTTACCATAGATTATTTTTATCTCATTAAGGATCTACTTTTCTAATCTTAGCTCTTAGACTTTTAAATCAAGTCAAGAATGGGTATTGAAATTTATCACATACATGTTCATTATCTGTTGAGATTATTGTATTTTTCTTATTTTACATGTTGATGTTAAGAATTACCTCATAATTTTCTAACACTACAATAGCTTTACATTTCTGGAATCAAAACTCTTTTTCTCTGGGGATTTTTTTTTTTTTTTTTTTTTTAGAGACAGGATCTCACTCTGTTGGCCAGACTGGAGTACAGTGGTACAATCATAGCTCACTGCAGCCTTGAACTCCTGGGCTCCTACAGTCCTCCTGCCTCAGCCTCCTGAGTAGCTGGGATAACAGGCATGTGCTATCAGACTTGACTAATTTTAAATATATATATTTTTTGTAGAAATGAGGGGTCTTGCTATGTTGCCCAGGCTAGTTTCCAGTTCCAGGCCTCAAGCAATCTTCCCAAAGCACTGGTATTACAGGCATGAGCCACCACACCTGGCCCCTCTGGTGAAATTTTAAAATGCACTATTGAATTTGATTCATTTATGTTATATTTAGGATTTCACAACTGCTATACACACAAGTGAGATGACTTTACAGCAGCATGTCCCCAAGTGTGTTCTACAGAACACTGTTGCTCTGAGTTGTGCCGCCAGAAATGGAAAGAGAAGAAAAGACAATAAAAAGGGGGAGAGAGGAAAGAAAAGGAAAGGAAAGGAAACGTCTGGCATTGCAAGGTTTGGGAAATAACATGTATCCTTCTTGGAGAGTCACAAGGTACATTCTTATTTTAAAGATTCTAAGATCTGCTAGAGTTAAGAGCAAGGGAGCACGCTGTGCTTTAATTTGTATAATCCAGCATTTCCCAACACGATTGATCACAGACCCCCTATTTCACATAATTCCTCTTAACATCCTGCAGAACTCATGTCTGAGGCATGCCTTTTGGAAACACTGTCTTTGTCAGTTTTGTTATCAGAATTACACCGTTTTCACTAGAAAGCCTCTCCCTTGTCTGAACTTCTAATAAGAGGCTTATAAATCAGTTAAACTCCATTGCTGCTACCCTACACCATAAGACATTTATTGTTTTCTGTAGTCATCTTTCAACCTAAGGTTATGCCTTTCACTTCTGTGATTCTGAGATATTGTCTCACTCCACTGGGTCCCTTTGGAATCTCAAGCATGCAGAAAAACTCTGAACCTTCAGATGGATCGAGTTTGGGATCCTTCCCACTATAGTTGAGTGAATCTTGCTCAAGCTTCCTCAGTTCACCGGGCTATATGGCCTTGGCCCTCCACCTGCAAAGTCTTCCTTCTAAAACAGCCTGTCTCATCAACTCAAAGTGCCCTGTGGGGCTCAGGTGACGTTTACACCATCCCTTACCCTGCATTCTAAAGCCATCTGCTCCAAATCACCATCCCCTTTGCTCACTGTCCTTCCAACTCCAAGATCCCATTTTTCCTACAAATACCCAACAGTTACTCAAAACTTATCAACACAAGTACTGACAGACATGTTATTAGCTACCAAAAGAAATTTCCAGAAGGAAAACCCTTCTAGGCATTGTGGAGGATATACTGATTTACCTTATGGCATCTGACCTTGAGGAGTTCCAATTCTTTCGAGGTAGAGGAACAAGTATCAAATCACTGCATTAAAACTTTTGACCCAGTGCCTGAAAGAGAAAAGGCTCAGTAGCCACTGGCTAACCTCACGTTGAATGTAGAATGATAAGTGCCATACTGGAGTTCTGTGTAAAGTGGGTGGTTAATCTTCTGAAGAATTTGCAGATACGTAACATTTGAACTGGGTTTTAAAGATTGAATAGGAGTTCATACTGCAGAGCAAGGGAACGATGCAACAAGTCACAGCTGAATCAGACTTTCCGATGCTCTTTTCCATACCAACCCCACTTGATCCTCCCAGCACTGTGAGGTAGACATCATTGTTGCTGAACTCATTTTACCGTTGAGGAAGCTAAGGATCACTTACAGCAGTGAGCATTTCCAGATCAAAAGATTCCAGGGGATCCCAGCACTTTGGGAGGCTGAGGCGGGCGGATCACAAGGTCAGGAGTTCGAGACTAGTCTGGCCAACATAATGAAACTCCATTGCTACTAAAAATACAAAAAATTAGCCAGGTGTGGTGGTGGGTGCCTGTAATCCCAGTACTTGGGAGGCTGAAGCAGGAGAATCACTTGAACCCAGGAGGTGGAGTTTGCAGTGAGCCAAGATCGCGCCATCGGACTCCAGCCCAGGCGACAGTGCAAGACTCCATCTTGAAAAAAAAAAAAAATTCCAGGGAAACATGAGCAGCTATCTCAGCACTCAGAGACCAAACATTTATTTTTACAAGGTGCTGAGGTCCTAGGAAAACAAAGTAGCTGTGGTCCCTGCACTCATGGAGCTTGCAGGCTAAATTCACAGAACTGCAGGCCTGCACATTCTTCCCGTGTAGAGGTCTTTAGCTTACCAATTAGTGAAAGGGCTAAAGACATTGCTTTTTCCATGGACTGAAGCTGCGCCCACATTGAGTATGGGGAAAAAATGTCCCCCCTGGCCAGAGGGGAGACCTGCAGACACTCTCAAAGTGGCGGTGCTCACCCCCAGCTTGTATCTGAAGCACTGGAGAATCATAAAAATACTGGAGCCAGGCCCACCCAGACTACCAAAATCAGAAAGTGGGTTTGGGTGGGAGTGGGCAGTACTTTTTAAAAAGTGCCCCACCTGATTCTAATGTGCAGCCATAGTTGTAAAGCAGTGTTCTAAGGGAAAGGTTGGGGCAGTGCAGGGACACAGGATATTCTAATTCTGTTTCTTCATTCCTTCATCCCTTGCCTCCCCATGTCCACCCCAGCAGCTCCCCTCCCCTGATCCTATTATCAGAGGGCCCACCTCTGCTCTATCCCAGCCACCTAACCCGGGGACCAAGACGTGCTCCTGGGTCCATCACCACCAAGGGCTTGACTTCTGACTCTCGGATCCCAAAGTTCCATTCAAAAGGGGCCTTTGGAGGGAGGCTCCTGGTAATACGGGTGGAAAAATTAGGCATAAGAGAGCCACTATGCAATGGGCCATTAAGGATTTCTGTTCAGCCACATCACAGTCTGCTCGGCTAAATTGTAAGGCTGGGCCTGGTATACAGAGGTAGGCCAGCTCTCCTTGGTGGGACCACTCTCTCCCCACTCACTGCCTCAGAGGTGTCAGGGGAGTGAGGAGAGACTCATATCCTGTTTTTTACCCATGGCCAGGCCAGCCCCAGGTGTAAATCCCAAGGGAAACCAGGGCCTGGAGCAGGCAGGCGCCAGGCTAGCTGGGGAGCTCATTCACCCTCCTACTACTCACCCTGCTGTCTTAGGCATTTTCTCAGCAATTCAGGGAAGGAACAGTAGTGCCTGAAGTCCTTCAAAACTCTACCCAGGCAAATGGTGTTATGGGGTTTCCCTTCCCTTTGTGGAGTTCAGCCTGCCCTGCCCCACGCCTCGTCCTTGGTGCTTTCCTAGGAAGGAGGTGATTTCCTCCAGCCAGCAGCAACTGGAACATAGTCTGGAATTCATCTGGATTCACTGAGAGTGTGAGAGGAGGCGGACAGGGGCATGGAACCAAGGTCACAGAGCAGTGCAAACCAGTTAACCTGATGCCACCTGATTAAGCCATTGAGAGTGAGGTGTTACAGGAACAGAAGCCAGCCTTGGGCTGTCAGCTTCAGTTGGTCATCACTACTGTCTTCCAATGTACATATTTCTAGAAATGATTCATTGCACTAGATCCCTGTAGCCTTAAGACAGTGATGTAATGTGAAAGGGGACCTGTAAATGGAAATCTTGCCTGTGAATGCAGAAAATTAGATTGTAGATTTCCCTGGCCATCCACTGAATGGAGGTGGGGTCTGTGCTGAAGTCTGACTATTGCTCCTTCCTGACCTCATTTCTTCATCTACAAAGGCAAGAATACTACCTCCCCCAAAACTGCTCCCCTGGGATGCTGTGAACGTGAATAAGTTATTGATGGCAGAGAACAGACTAATAAATCAAACATTCCCATCATGTCTGTTTCCAATTTCTCCTTTCAGTGAACATTTATTTACTTATCGTCTGCAGCATGGAGCAGCGTGCCCCTGCTCTGGTAATGTTCCTCTTTCGTGTGTCAAAGGCTAAGAGCAAAGTCTCAGGATCCACACTGCTTAGATTTTAATCCTAGCTCTCCACTTCCTAGCTGGGTGACCTTGGGTACCTTAAATCTGTGCCTCAGTTTCCTCATCTGTTAAGTGAAGATAATAGTATCTACCTCATAAGGTTGTTATCGAAAACAAATGAGTTAATACCTATAAATGGCTCAAAATTATTGCCAGGTGCAGGGGTGCATGCCTGTTGTCCCAGCTACTTGGGAGGCTAAGACAGGAGGATCACTTGAGCCCAGGAGTTCAAGGCCAACCCAGACAATATAGCAAGACCCCATTTCTAAATAAAAGAAAAGAGACAAAGAAAAAAAGAAAGAAGGAAGGAAGGAGAGAAAGAGAGAAAGAGAAAGAAAGAAAAAAAAGAAAGAAAGAGAAAGAGAGAAATTGAGCAATCACATAGTAAGTGCTCAATAAAGTCTTGCTACAAGGATGATTAATACATAGCACTCTCATATAATGAGCCCAACAGAAACTTATTTAATTTGCTTATTTGGCACCTAAACAGAATTCTCAAACTTGTCTGATGATTTTTAAAAGTTACCCAAGGCGCTTGTTAAAAATAGAGGTTCCAGGCCCCCATCTTGAAGATTCTCATCCAGCAGATCTAGAATGGAGCCCAGGAGCCGTATGTTGAACAAATACCTGCATGATCCTAATGAAGTGTTTAGGGGACTAACTGCTTCTCTGATGGGACCAAGAGCCTACAGGACTAAAATCTGTGCTTTTGTGCTTCCCCTTCCTCACTCTCAATTAATCTGAAATGCCAGAGAGGGGGAAAATGCTTGACTTAGGAGCTTTAGGAAAGCTCATCTTTTCTCCCCCATCCTATCTAATGAAGAGAGGCTTCCTAGAAGAGGTGAAGAAACTTCCAAAAGGACTGGAACAAAGGGAGAGTCCTGGGCTGAGACAGGAAGGTAGTGAGTTGTTGCAAGATGTGAGACAACAGGGGAGGAAGGGAGGATGGACCAGGGAGGCCCAAGGGCCTCACACATGCAGAATCCTGGGCAGCATGGTATCTGGGCAGCTTCTCCAGGCATCTGTCCTTCCCCATACCACCATTATGCTTTGGATAAAATTCTGATGGGCCCAGTAAACTATAGGCCCGTTCTCCCAGAAATTCTGCCCCATTTGTTGAACCACGTGTTCATTTATTGGACCACATCTCCTGAGCATTTTCCTGGGACTGGGAACACAAAATTGAGTATGAGAGTCTACAACAGAGAGCTTCTCTCCATGGAGAAGGTTGGTGTCTAGCAGGAAGGACGTGTGAACAAATATTAGCAATACAACATGGAAAGCATGAACTAGTGGCATGCAGAAAGGGCCAGGGGAGGCCGGACACAGTGGCTCACACCTATAATCCCAACACTTTGGGAGGCCGAGGCAGGTGGATCATTTGAGCCCAGGAGTTTGAGCCCAGCCTGAGCAACATGACAAGACCTCATCTTTACAAAAAATTTAAAAATTAGCCTGGTGTGCTGGCAAGTGCCTGTGGTCCCAGCTACTCAGGAGGCTGAGGTGGGAAGATTGCTTTAGCTTGGGAGGTCAAGGCTACAGTGAACTGTGATTGCACCACTGCACTCCAGCCTGGACGACAGAGCAAGATTGTATTTCCAAAAAAAAGGCCAAGGGAGCCCCAAGGAAGGAGGACCTCTCCTTGGGAGGGAGAGGATTACAGTCTTACAAAGCTTCTCTAAGGTATTATGCCAGGTCTTGAAGGATAAAAAGGAGCAATCAGACTGCTAGAGAAAGCAAAGTCATCCTAATAAAAAATCAGTCAGAGGAAAGACACCGAGGTGTAAAAGGGCACAGGTGTGGCTGGAATGCAAAGGCTGGGCATGGGGCTGGAGACGTAGGTGAGTCTGGCACCTGAATATCCCTGGGTTCCAGGCCAGGAGTCTGGGCTTTCCCCTGCACGTGATGGAAACCACTGAAGAATTTGGTGAACACAGCTTCTATTAACAAGAGAAGAGCAAAAGAGGGCAGGAGTTGTGGGAAATAGACCAGGACAAATGGAGTGTGAGTTACCAGCAGGGCCTCCATATAGAAAGGTCCAGGAGCTGGCCTGCTGGATATAAATAAAAGCCTGCGGCCAGAGAGAGGTCCAGGCTAGAGGCGAAGATTATGGAATCTTATCATGAAGGTGAGAGTTGACGCTGGGGCAGAAAAGGGACCACCCCCATCCCCAGGAGAGTACACAGAGATGAGAAGGCCATAGGATGGCACCTGCCACCAACAAGGTCATTCCCTTCCATGGAAAATCCAGCCCCTTGCTAGTCCAGGAGGACTAGCAAGGAGGCATTACCTCCTGTAATCTAGCCTTCTGCAAGGACCTGCTTTACCCACTAGCAAATTCTGGCCCAGTGTCAGCCTGGGGCCAGATTACACCCGGTGTCATCTACCAGACAAGTCTCTATGGTGAAGGAAGTATGGAGTCATGGTTGCTTTATAACTTCCCAAATGTGTCTTCAAAGCCCTGAAACAATGAGCAGGGAGCCATTTCCACCCCTAAATCTCTATAAAGGAAAGGGCCATTACCCCTAGAGCACTCTGGGCAGGTGGGGGCAGGGTGCTAGGAAATGTCCCCTTCCCCTCCCCCAAGATTTCCACACCCACCTGCAATCATGCTTTAAACTCCCCTAACCCAAGTCACATTTTTACAACCATACAGAAGTGCATAGGGCTGTTACCCTGGGCTGGTTAAGTCAACAGGCATTTACTGGTGCTGCAACTCCATACTCTTTAAATACCTCTCTAGCTTTCCACCTGTCACCTCTATGTTGATGACTGCCACATCTGCCTGATGAGCAAGCCTCTTAGCTGTTTCAGGTATTTCCAATTGCCAGCAGGACATTTACGATGAAGAGATATAGTAGATCTTTGTTGAAACAGCGAGAGTTCTGGCGTCTGAGTGTCTGTGTTTGGAACCCTGTTCCACCTCTTACTAGCTATGACCTTAACTATTCTTCGCCTCAGGTTCTTTATCTGTAAACCGAGAATATGAAAGTGCAACCTCATGGGGCTACAATGAAAGAAAAAGACTCACGTCTAAATCTCTACAGCAGTGCCTGGCACACAGTAAGCACGCGATAAAAACAAGCTATAATTATTACCTCCAGTCAGAAGTTCTACTCTCACCTCAGACTCTTATGTCCAAAATAGATACTTCGGCCCTTAATTCTGGTCCTGTTCCTCTACTAAGAAGCTCTGGGTGGCACTTACTTAACAGACAAGAAAATGAGGCCCGCGGTGGCAACGTGACGTGCTCAAAGTCACAGAGCAAGCCAAAGAGAAAGCTGGGGTCAGGACTCCTCATCCAGGGCCCTTCTGCCACTTCCTATTGTTACTGGGAAGTATGGGATCTTCAGTTTTTAGTCCTTCCGGAGGAAAGAATTTGGCTAAGAGACCAATTAATAAAGTAAGCAAAAGGAAATAAGAGTAAACTCCAGGAGAGGACTGGGTTCGTCTGGCTGGGAGCAGCCCTGATACTTTCGTATTGCAGTTTTTATTATGCCAGACTGTTTCTTTAAGCTCCTGCCTCCCTCTTAAGACTCCACCTTTGTCTTTGTTTAGTTTTCTGCTTTTAAGTCTCCGCCTTTGTTCCCACCCAGTTTCCGCCCAGGTTTGTGGGATTTCCCTTACTGTAGCTGATACACTTGTGCAGGGCCGGGTGATCAATATGAATCTTGCCTAATGGTGGCCGTGCTCATTTACCGCCACCACAGAAGGGTCGCAGGGGGTTACACCTGTGCTTACTGCACCTGCCGATCTCTTAGGAATTTTTTCTTTGCCCTTTTTATCTTTCTATTAATAAGTAGCTGGCTACCTTTTGACAGGTTAACTACAAAATTACAAGGAGCGTTTGGGGGCACTTTTTCTGCATTGGTGTTTTCCCTCCTCTCTGTTTATATCTAACATACAGGTTTTAAGTAGTCTCTGGGACATAACATTTTCCAAAACTTCCTCCCCAGGGGCTCTCTTTTTTGTTTATGTCTAACTATTCGTCTACTCTAACAGCATGTGCCCCCTCGCACCAGCCCAGCCACCCGACAGGAGGCTGCCAGCACCTGCAGAGAGCCCCTGAAGCACAAGTTAGACTTGGTACCAAAATCACCCCGGCCACTTTATTGGAAATGTAGATTCCTGGCATCCTCCTATTAGATTCTGATTCAGTAAGTCTAGGGTGGGGCCCATATTTTAACAGGCATAACCAACCCTGTACCCCCACCAAGTGGCTTGGATTCAGATGGTCCTCACTTTGAAAAGTGCCTCTCGAGGGCAAGTTGACACACGTGCCTCCCCTAGAGATGAAACCCTGAGCAGGGCCCAGTGAGGCGCTCTGGCCAGCCTGGGCTGCATGCCTTGCAAACACGCTTGCAGGTGCCGTTACTGGGCATGGCTGCAGTCCCTGAGTGGCATTTCAGGAATTTGGCCACATTCTTTCATACTCTTGTCCTAGAAAGGAACACTGCCCTTTCAGACAAAGATGCACCTGTACCCTTGCAAAACCAGCAGGACATCCAACCTCAGGATTATCATTCCACTGCACATTGTTTACTGCAATGGGGACTCATCAGGAGCTAGAGGGATTGTGGGTAATCTTATTGATAGCACCTGCCTCCTCCGTGGGTGACCTCATCAAAGGCTTCTGAAGCCTGTGCCCTCTCCCATCCATCCTACCACTGGCACTGAATATTAATACAGCTTCAGAAGCTTCTGTCCTTGCTCTCCTATAAGCAGAGACCGTGTGGCCCTATGTTCCTCCCTCTCTCTAATCTGGGCCCTCAGACCCTTTCCAGAGGGAGACAATCCAAGCAGAAAGGAAGCTGTTTGAAGAAAGAACACACAGCTGAAGAGCAATTTGCAGAGATAGTAGCAAGAATTACAGTTCTTTGTGTCTGCTTGTTAACAGGCTCCCGCTAAGGATAAGTATCCAATGGGAGACGAGAATGCATTCCCAACACAGTAAGTGGCTGATTTGGAGAAGTTATTAAAAAGAGTTGACAGAATCCATTCAGATTGTGACAAATTTAATTTTGGAGGGCTTCAAGGGTTCTGCTTACTTCTCAGCTCATGGCTGTCTCTGCCCAGTACTTGTACCCAGGCCTGTGTTCATTCATTTCCATTTCTGAATTATCACAAGGACACAGAGATAACAAGGTCTGGTGACCAGAATATGGCTGTGGGAACTAAAAAATACTGCGATAACTGTCCTACAGCAATCTGGGGTCGGCCTTTGCATCAGCGGTGTAGCTGGCAGCAGGAAAGGCATACTGTGAAATTACACAGAACAAGTTTCATCCCCAGATCTGCTGGTCACTGGCTGTAGGGCCTTGGACAAGTCACTTAAACTATCTGAATCCAAAATTTCTTGTCTGTAAAATGGGGATTCTAATATTGAATTTACAGGGTTATTGTGCTGATCAAAGGGCATAGTTAGCAAATGTCCTTTATTCCAAATGTTGTCCAAGATATACAATAAATAGCTGTTAGTATTTCTGCTCTCTATTTCTTCTTGGTAACACAGAGATAGGAAGTGATTGTGCCATTGTTCAACTCAAGAAGAGAAAATGAATCACTTTCAATATAGTAGAAGGGGAAATGAAATAAAACATATTCGACTAATCCAGTAGAAGTCAATAAAGCAGGAAAATAAAAAGAGAAGGAAATATAAAACATGTATTTAGGAAACAAAAAGTGGTAGAAGTTGATCAAATCTATCAATAATCACAACAAGTATAAACAGATTAAACTCATCTGTTAAAGGATATGTTTTCAGATTAGATTAAATTTTTTCATTCATTCATTCAACAAATAATTATTAAGCACCTACTATGCATACTAGGCAGTGGTCCAGGCACTGTAATCCAGCTAAAAGCTATTCTAAAAGACACATTTAAAATGAAAGACAGGAAAGGATCAAAACCAAAAGATTAAGAAAAAATATTCCAGGTAATACTAACTGAAAGAAGTTGATCTTAACAATATTGATTTGAAACAAAATAAGCCTTCAGACAAAAACTTGACAATATAAAGGTCTTGATAAAGAACAATTCACCAAAAAAAATAAAAAAAAATACATAGTTATCCTGAACCTGTGTAACCTGACAATACAACTTCAAAATATGTAAAGCAAAAACTGACAAAAAGATATTATTGACAATTAATAATCAAAGTGGTAGATTTTAATCACTTCTCTCAGAAAGCATTTAATTGACCAAAAAATTATGAAGGATACAGCAGAGTTGAACCACAGTTATTTATGAAAACTTGCACCTCAAAAATAAAGAATAAACAGCTATTCAAGTACATACTTACAAGAACTAACCATGTACGCTAGGCCACAAAGAAAATATCAAAAGGCATCAAAGAATTGATATTATACAGATCACATTCACAAACCTCAGCGCAATAAAATTATACGTCAGTAACCAAAACTTTGCCACACAATCCATGTGTTAAGAAAATTTCTGAATGCCTCTCGAATAATCATGGAAATTATAAACTATAATTTAATGACAATAGAATATTATATAGCAAAATAGTAAAGAGTAACACAAATATGGTTACTGTCCCACAGACAACTCCATAGCACAGGGACATCCCAAGGCTAAGATACCAGATGGAAACCCTTAAAACCAGGGCAAGTGAACGGAAGAGTTTTAGAAGGGCTGAACAAGACTCTTTCTCAAATAGCATTTTTTTTTTTTGAGATGGAGTTTTTCTCTTGTTGCCCAGGCTGAAGTGCAATGGTGTAGTCTCAGCTCACTGCAACCTCCGCCTCCTGGGTTCAAGCTATATCCTAGTCATCTTCATCTGTGTAGAACCATACACAGTAGGCATTCAGCAAGTCTTTGTGGAGAGACCTTTGGGGCCTGCACCCCAACGCTACTTTACCTGGCTGGAGCATTTCAAACCGTGGCCTGACTGCTATGGCTGGAGGGAAGATACTTCCCCTGGTTTCTAGGGGTGTTCCCAAAAAGCTCCCACCATCGCTGGGCCAGAGACAGCCAGAGAGCCACATTCCTGCCACATCATGCCCCCATCCAAAACACAGCTAAAATGCAGTGACACCCCACTGGGGACCACTTTAACTCAGAGCCCAGGATTGATTGATTGATTGATTTTTGAGATAGAGTCTTACTCTGTCACCCAAGCTGGAGTGCAATGGCACGATCTCAGCTCACTGCAACCTCCGCCTCCCGGGTTCAAGCAATTCTCCTGCCTCAGCCTCCCGAGTAGTTGGAATTACAGGCTCCCACCACTATGCCTGGCTAATTTTTGTATATTTAGTGCAGACAGGGTTTCACCATGTTGGCCAGGCTGCTCTTGAACTCCTGACCTCAGGCGGTCCACCCGCCTTGGCCTCCCAAAGTGCTGGGATTACAGGTGTGAGTGCAGGATTTTTAATAGTTGTCATTTTCCAATCTAACCCCTGGAAGTCTGGAAATGTAGAGGTTTGGCCTGAATCCTGTCTGGAAATTGGTGTTCACCTGCTTTTGCAGAAAGGAGTAAGATTTCACTCTGGGCAAGGAAAAACCTCATTAAAGGCTCATTTATCTTCCTGGGGAGCCGTTTGCCTGAAACGAACTGAATCTTAAAATGCAAATTCTTTCTCAGGGAATGAGTGTGGCAACTGAAGCTGCAATACCTCTCAGAATGATTTGAGAGCAATTCTTTTACTATTACTATCATCGTTATCATTATTATCATTTTTCCAACCCAGCCATTAGGTTAATACCATTAAGTCAGCGTTTTCAGCAAATTGTTAGTGGCGTAAAAGTGTGTGTTTGTGTGTGTGTGTGTAGGGATTACAGCTGTCATCATTTCTATCCTGTTGTAAGGTTTAATAATTTAACCACAAGTATGTGCTCCAGGCTGAAAGCCGATGAGTGAGAAGGAAGCAGGGAGGAAGGGGGGTACCCAACCATACACTGTCCCATTAATATGAAGGAAATCAGCATGACTGTTGTATGAAGTAGAGTGCAGTCCGTGAGGCCACAATAGAGCACATGTGTACACATCAGCATCTCAGCACTTTCCATGGACCCTAGCCCTCTCTGTGGCTGGGCATTGGTGGCAGCCCCAAGAAGGCTAAGATGAAGTTGACTTTAAAAAGTAGAAGCAGCAATGTGGTTTGTATCCCCCTGGGAAGTATGGCTTGATTTATTACCACATCCCCAATTACCCAGTGCTTGACAGAACTGGTCAAGCAGGCAAGGGGGCCAATAGTGTTAGTTCCCTTCCATGGAGAGTTATGGCAGCGTCACTGAAAGTGTGGGAGTGTTGGAGTCAGCTGAACCCGAGTGTGAGTCCCCACTGTGTGACTGTACAGGTGACCGAACCTCTCTGGGTCTGTTTCCTTATCCACAAAATGGGGGCTGGAACCCTTTCTCCTAGGGTGATTATGAGTGTTAAATTAGAAAAATTCACAGACTAGCTCACTGTATGCACATGCGTCGTAGGCACTCGGTCAACAGCAGCTACTCTGCTGCTATGGCTGTTCTGTTCCAGCTTGTTTCCTAGCTCCCACAGGGCCCAACTCAATGCCTACCTCAGGGCTCCAGCTAGGGCCTTCCAAAACCTCCACGGCCAAATGAACTGTCCTGAAGACATCCAGGAGGAGGCACCCCACCCCTGGGGAATCTCTTCACTCTCTTTCCCTGGCTCTGGGCAGTAATCTGAGATGTCAGGCTGGGTGTTTCTTTTAGAGGACAATGTGTCTTCAAGTACTGCCAGGGCAGTGATGAGCAGGTTGTGCCTGGGACCCTGGGGGACTGTATTTGAGTCTCCCTTTCCTAGAGACCCCCTGTCAATCTTCAGTGTTCCCCAGGAGGCACTCACCTGACACCACACCCCACTAAACACATACACACACATCAATAACAACAAGGGCATCAACTTCTTTTTTGGAAACTTTGGCTCCAACTACATGAATCAGGGCCATCACCACAATATCCCTGTCCAGAAAATGAACATAAAGATACATGAATAACCTTGTCCATGATTTAATTCCCCCAACCTTAAATTTACTATTTAAAACTTGGAGATAATAAAGAAGTAGAAATTACAGGGGGAAAACTATCTACCAACAACCTTTGGCTAACATTTAGCAATATCTCTTGCAAGTCTCTCCTTTATGCATATTTTATTTTATATAGTAATGATCACCTTAGATGTTTGATATTCACTGTTGTGTCCTGTTTCTCTCACCTAATTTTATAGAGTGAGCATCATTTTAATAGTTGCGTAATATTCTCTAAGAAAGGATCCACCATGATTTATGCAACCACCTCCCAATTATTGGAATCTCAGATTGCTACCAAAACACTTGCTATTGTAAATGACATTATGAAACAAATCAAGCCTTTTCTGCTTTGGGTTCCTTGTTGGTTGGTTGGTTGGTTTTATTTGTTTGTTTGGGGGTTTTTTTGAGACAGGGTATCACTCTGTCATCCAGGCTGGAGTGCAGTGGCACTATCACGGCCCACTGTAGCCTTAAGCCCCCAGGCTCAGGTGATCCTTCCACCTCAACCTCCCCAGTAGGTAGGACTACAGGTGCTTGCCACCACACTTGGCTAACTTTTCTGTATTTTTAGTAGAGACGGGGTTTCATCATGTTGCACAGGCTAGTCTCAAACTCCTGGGCTCAAGCGATCCACCTGCCTCGGCCTCCTGAAGCGCTGGGATTACAGGCATGAGCCACCGCACCCAGCCTGCTTTGAGGGTTATTATCTCAGGAATTATTTTCTGGAATGATAAGTGTAAAGTTAAATGTTATAAGGCCCCTAATATGTATCACCGACCTAATTTTCCAAAGAGTTATATCAATGTATATACCCCTAAACTTTTGCTCCTGATCTTCGCAGATATTCACTCTCACCAAAATAAATAAATAAATAAATAAATAAACCCAACATCCTTAGAAAATGTCTCAAGTAGACGGCAGAACATTAAGCCATCACTTCCCAAAATGTGGGTCCGTCCCATGCCACTGTAGTACAGGAGATATTAGAGCATATATAAACTTTTTTTTTTACTTTAAGTTCTGGGATACATGTGCAGAACGTGCAGGTTTGTTACATAGGTATATATGTGCCATGGTGGTTTGCTGCAACCATCAACCCATCATCTAGGTTTTAAGCCCCGCATGCATTAGGTATTTGTCCTAATGCGCTCCCTCCCCTTGCCCTCAACCCCCTGACAGGCCCTGGCGTGTGACGTTCTTCTCCCTGTGTCTGTATGTTCTCATCGTTCAACTCCCACTTATAAGCGAGAACAGAGCATAAACTTTTAGTATACATTAGAAAAACTATGAAACACTCAAAATCCACATTTCTTTAAATGTTATTATCAGGCCTTGGCTAAAGCGTAGGTTGAAGGTTGTTTTTTTGTAAGTGTGCTGAGTTCAAACTGTACACTGCTATGACAAAAGTTGTAAACATAGAGCAGGAAACTGCCCTGGTCTGTCAGGCAAAGCATAGCTATGCCCTTAGAAAGGACAGGGCAAGGCAAGGAAAACTGAGTGAAAAACACTGGCTTACACGCACACACACACATACATATGCACACACACGCACACACACTCTCAAACACACACACTCACACACGTGCGCACACACACACGCACACACACTCACACCCACAATCGCACACACTCACACACACTCTCACACACACACACACACATGCACACGCAGGCACACATGCACACACGCGTACACACACACATGCGCGTGCACACACACACGGGGCCACATGCTAATGCACCCTTCAGGGTTGAGGGTGAGGTGAGGGCGGCGTTCTATGCTATTATCAGATATTGTTGCCTTAGTGAGAATGAGGTGTCTAAGGGAGCAGAGAGGCACCTTCGGGCATTAGACTCCGCCATGGGGGATTGGGGCATGGGAGAAAGGCAAAGACAAAAACAGGCAATTCAGAGGGAAATTGTGTAAACTACTTTTTCCAGTTTCACAATTTTGCCTTGAAAATCAAGTGTGATCGAAGAAAAGCCAGGCCTGTTCACTGCTGTTCAAACATCCAGGTGTGTGGCAAGAACTTGAGTTTTGGCTCAGCTAGACCTGTGCTCACGTCCTGGTTCTGCCACTTTGCAGCTGTGTGAGCCTCAGTTTCATCACCTTTCATGGGGATGGTAATAATACTACTTTTATAGCACCACTGGAAGAGAAAGGGTTCAGTGCCTAGCACACAGACAGGCTCCCACAGGTCCCAGGAGTAGGAGTCAGGGGCAGGGGAGGGGAGAGCTGTAGTAATGTCAAGTGGTAACAGTGAAGGAGGGAAAAGAGAGGGGGCATGATATAGTGTCAGGTAGTGTAATGTTGCCCTACCCAATCTCTTTCAAAGTAGTCCCAGCAAAGAGAAGGGCCTGACTAGAGAATGCCACATGCCTATCAACTTCCAAGAGCCAGTGAGACTGGTAAGAACTATTGAGAACGCAGAATCCAGCTGTACTGGGTTGCATAGTGTGCCCCCAAACTCATGTCCACCCTGAACTTCAGAATGTAACCTCATTCAGAAATAGACTCTTTGCAAACATAATTAATTAAGGATTGAGATGAGATCCCACTGAATTTGAGTGGGCCCTAAGTCCCATGGCTAGTGTCCTTGTAAGAAGAGGAGTGAACTCACAGAGACACACAGAGGGAGGAAGGCCACAGGAAGATGGAAGCAGACATTGGAGTTATGCTACTATAAGCCAGGGAGTCCCAGGAGCCACTGGAACCCATAAAAGGCAAGGAAAGATTCTTCCCTAGAAGCTGTGGAGAGCGTGACCCTGCTGACACCTTGATATCTGACTTCTGGCCTCCTCCAGAACCGGGAGAGAATAAGTTCCTGTTGTTCTAAGCCACTCAGTTTGTAGTAATTTGTTACAGCGGCCACAGGCAACTAACAGACCAACCATCTCAATTTGCAGAGGAAGAAAGCAAGTCACCGTCTGCCCACAGAACGCTACCAGCCAAACGAGGGCTGGAATCCAGTTTCGTGGCCCTCATTCGGGGCTCTTCTCCCACTTTACAGAATCCTCCAAGTCTGTGACATCAAATAGTACTTCACATCTAGATTAGAGTCAGACAAAAGGCCGATTTTGACAGGGCCACTCACCCCTCTGTTCCTGTGCCCTCCTCAGACAGCACCCAGTGAGTAGAATTCACTTTTCATTTCCTGATCATGACTGACTGCTCTGTTCTAGGTAAGAGCTCTGGCTGATCAGTCGGGCTACTGGTGACTGCTGAGTTTGCTTGCCTGCTGTCATGACAGAGGAAAGCCCAGTGAGCTCCCTCCCCGGCTGAAACCAATAGGCAAGAAGTTCATCTCCATGTTGCTCATGCCACGTGAAGGTGCTGCATAATAAATGGGAAAAACCTAATAAATAACATGATTTTGATATTGACTCAATGGGACATTGAACCCAATATCTGTTCAGTCAATGAATGTTGTTCAATACATATGCCCAGGCATTCCTTTAAAAGGTCGTGGAGTTTTCTCTTCTACATATTAATAATAGTTCCATTTATTGAACACGTACTATGGGCCAAGTATTATGCTAAGTATATCATTCAGGCCCTTATATACTTAGCACAATACTTGGCCCATAGTACATGCTCAGTATACCAGTTTGATGTATCAGATGTTCATACGTCCCTGACTGACACACTTAGTATGTATCAATTCTTTTATTCAACTCTTTTCAAATTACCTGATATGAATGTTCAACTTGCTCCCTGACTGATATATACTTAGTAATAGTACATCTCTAAGTATATATAGTAAACGTATGTATCTAAGTATACATAGTATACTAAGTATATATCAGTCAGGGAGCAAGTTGAACACTCACATCAGGTAATTCGAGGAGAGCTGAATAAAGGAACTATTTACAAAGGTGTGGGCAGAGTGTGGGGAAAACCCACAGGTGCATGCGGTAGCCCAGGTGGACAGTGCCAGCCATGACCCCCTGGGCTGAAGGATAAGAGGTGGGAGACAAAGGGAGGTGTGTGGAGAGGGCAGTGTGACAGGAGCTGAGATGGGGTTAAGGGATGCAGCCTGCTAACAGGGCCCAGAAGGGAGGGTACTGGACTCACCCCTGTCCCTCCCTACAGGGTCAGAGCAGCAAACAGCAGCTATCCCACCCTCTCATGATTGGACCTGGTTTGTGTCATTTAATTTTCTCGATAATCCTATAAAGTAGGTATAATTATCACCAGCCCATTTTAGAGATGAGGAAACTGAGTTAAAAGAAGAAACAGGTTGCCCAGTTGTGGCAATCAGTGGGCCAGGATTTCAACCAAATCTCTCTGATTCCATAGACCATAAAGTCTGCAGGATAAACTTGCGTCATGCCATAAACTTGCTATGAAATTGGCAAAATTTATTTTTAAAAACAACTTTATAAAACTGGATTACCTATTCACCTTAGCTTAGAGTGTCGATGCCCTTTCACCCCCTTTTAAAAATCAAATAACTTGTATATAATTTAGTTGTTTAGAAACGGAAAGACAAATCCGCAGGGTAACTGGTGAGCCAGATAAAACTGCATTTAGTCTCTATGGGGATCTGAAAATCCTGTGTAAGTGTTCAGAGAGAAGAGACAGAGAAAAGATGAAATAAAATGCAGGCTATGGGCACCAGAAGGGATTTTGGAGGTCAGCAAGCCCCCAGCCCACCCCTATTGCACAGGAAGACCCTGCCAGGGGAACTGAGCCGCCAGGGGCAGGTGAGTGTGCTGCTCAGTGGGTCTCCTTGCAGATGAGACTGGAAAGCTCCCCAGGCCCTGCCACCTCTCCCCACACACACCATGCCCGACCATGTGGAAGAGCTGGCTGTTTCTTTAGCATGCCTGCCTAGGCCCGGGGCTTTGCTGGTGCTAGTCCTTGTACTTAGGAGAACTAGAAAGAGCAAAAAGCCCTAACATTGTTTCAAGTACTATACACGCTTCTAATTTCATCTTTGGAATAACCTGTTAGATGGGTACTCTTACTATTCCCAGCTGACATCTGTGGGAAACAAGCACAGAACAGTTATGTAACCTACTCAAGGTCACACAGCCAAGAGGTGGCAGAGCAGAAATTCAAACCCGAGGAATCTAATCCAAGCCCTTGCTCTTTCCTACTGAATTCTACTTTCTGGAATGCCCTAGCTACTTCCTCCTCACCCTCTGTTCAATTAGTTGCTATTGCTATCTCAAAAACCTTTAGCTCAGGGATCTTCAAAACTTTCTACCAGAGGACTTTGAATGTCGGAGGAGAGCGAATAGGTGTCCGTGGGGGTTGGGACCATAGCCTGAGGAGCCTGTCATGTGGGAAAAATGTCTTTGCAGTCTCTTGTTTTAATTTTAAAATTCATCCAAATGTTGTACTCCTTTACCTAATATTGTCATGTTTGTTTGTTTGTTTGTTAATAATATTTTTAACTACTTACCACTGAGCAAACCAATGCTTCCGAGAGAGCCCCCAGGTTTATCCCGTGGTGGCTATATGATAAACACAGGTTTATCTTGTGACTTCACCTACCCCATCACACAAGCCCCACATTCTCCAGGAATGTGAAGTCTACTTTAGTTCAAGCACCACTTCTTTAGATAAGCCCTCCCTAGCCCCAACCCACCAAGCAGGGGTAAATCCTGTGCTCACCAAGCAGCCAAAGTAAACCTCTCATTTCCAAAAGGATCGTCAACTCTCTCATCCCCTAAGATAGTGACTTGTCCTTCCTTGATTAATTAAGGCAGCTGCCATTCAGGACTATTAGCGTCAATAGGCCCCAAGCAGAGGAGGCAAAAAACCAAATGCTACCCTACAAAATGATGTGGCAGGCTGAGGAAGGTGGAGGAGTGCAGAGCAAATTGAGGAAACATAGCCTTTCTCCAGTGAAAGGCTGGTGAAGGTTTCTTGACCTGGGTGTGGGGAGGATGGCCCTGATTTGTAGTGTTTGCCAATTTCCATGGTGTAAATACTCTGACAATGGCTGATTTCAACGGGCCTGGAATTGGGTAGTAATGTGCAGTAGTGTACATATGGTATAACCATTATAGACACAATGGATAATAGTAAAATGTAGCAAGATAATTAGGAAGTAATGCATTTTTAGCATGTATTAAAATTTTTAATACACTGTATTTAATTACAAGTTTATGGAATTTACAATTTAATAATGGTGGTAATGTTTAACAACTGGCTGACAAAATTCCTGAAAATTCCCATCAAACAGCTCTTGTAAGCCAGCGTGGACCATCTCCAGCACACTACCGAACAGCCGAATTTCTGTGTGTGTCTTAAACAGTACTAGTTCCCAAAGTTAATTACTGTTTGGGGAGAAGATCGCATATATAATTTCATAGTGCTATTACATCATAGAACCTGCATGCATTCAGCTCACACTGATGGGACTGTTGAGAAGAAATCCAATGAGAAGGATCCACATCCACCACCGGCTGTGGACTGCAGGACCTGGAATTCCTCCCTCTTTGGTTCTGGCTGGGCCCTAGGATTTGAGTGGCCATGAGAGAGATTGGAGAGGAAGGGATGGCTTAACAAAGGGCTGAATGGGCAATATTCTAGAATTAATGTGCTTGGGCAGGGGCATTGGAAGGAAGGCATGGAACGGATGCATCTGGAGAGTTAGAAATTTTGGTGGGAAGGGGCAGGAGTTTCCCAAGGGAGGTGGATGGAAACTTGAAAACCTAGACTCTTGATAAAATGTGCCTTTAGTCTTCCCATGAAAAGAAAACTCAGTGAAGCTTGTGTGGAGCCAGCCCTGCAGCGGTCATGAAAAACTGAGAGACTTTGCACCAGGGAGTATCCAATATGATACCCCAGTCAATGAACAAAGGCCATTTTTGGCTTCCAATGAGCCACTGGACTTGGTATTGGGAGGGGACAAAGAAGGAAAAAAATCAATTCCGGCCTTCAGGGAATTTCCTGAGTGGAAGTTTGCACAAATCATTAATTCCAAGGGTGAGCTCACGGACTCCTCTGTGAGGTTGGGAGACTCATCTAAGGTCTCAGTAGCCAGATGAGGATGCTGCCAAGGTTTCTTACTCCTTAACGGATGCCAGCAGCCCCCCTCCTCTCTGGACCAGGCATAGGTGCTGAGGGAGGCTGAGGACAGGGGCGGAATATCTCCAACTGAGGGGACTTCTGGACCCATGGGGTTGTCAGTGGACTTCCCAGTGGTGGTTAGGGATGGTTGGCAGGGAGAAAGATGGGAGGGAGCACCAGGCAGGCCAGGGAAATTGGAGGTGAGAAAAGGTAAGTTATACCTGGGAAACATGCATCAGTTGAGGCTCCGGATGATGCTGGGGGTTCAGGTGCGAGAGTAATGTGAAACAAAGCTGGAAAGGCTATTTGAGGCTTAATAATGATAACCTGAGTGCCTGGCTAAGAATTTGACACTTTCATGACTCACTTTCCTTATATATAATAAGTCAGGGGAGGAGAGGCAGAGTTCACATTTATTTGTGTCCTTATTTGATTGATGTCTATCTCGTGCATCAAACTGTGAGCCCCGAGAGGCCAAGGGGCACTGTGCCTGACATGGCTCACCTGGAGAAGTGCCAGGCGTGGAGCAGACACTTGGTGACTGGTCACTAAGTTAATGAATGGTCAGAGATTTTCAACTTGTATTTTTGGTGTTAGAATCCAAGGTAGCCTCAGGCACTGGTGAGGCCCAGTCAGGAGGCTCCAAGTGTGGTAGTTCCACTTCCTCCAGCCGTCTGTATGCAGTATATGTATATTCTCTCATTTGAAGCAAGAGTTCCTTAACTTAAAAAAAACACAAATTTGGAAGCCACTGGAGCAGATGTCTTCAAAGGGCCTTACTGTTCTATCCTAGTGGCCATCACCCAGAGGCCGGTATATGGATAAGCCAGGCCCAGATTCTCTGGCCCAGGGGCCCCTAACCCCCAGGCCACGGACTGGTTCTGGTCTGTGGCCTGCTAGGAACCAGCCACACAGCAGGAGGTGAGTGGTAGGTGAGCCAGCGAAGCTTCATCTGTATTTACAGTCACTCCCCATCGCTTGCATTACCACCTGAGCTCTGCCTCCTGTCAGATCAGCAGTGGCATTTGATTCTCATAGGAGCACAAACCGCATTGTGATCTGCACATATGAGGGATCTAGGCTGTGCACTCTTTATGAAAATCTAATGCCTGATGATCTGTCACTGTCTCCCATCAACCCCAGATGGAACCCTCTAGTTTCAGGAAAACAAGCTCAGGGCTCCCACTGATTCTATGTTATGTTGAGTTGCATAATTACTTCATTATTTATTACAATGGAATAATAATAGAAATAAGATGAATAATAAAAGTAATGCACTCGAATCATTCCAAAACCATCACTCCCACCCACACTGGTCCATAGAAAAATTTTCTTCCACAAAACTGGTCCCTGGTGCCAAAAAGGTTGGGGACCTCTGCTCTAGCCTACTCTGTCTTCGAGAGCTGTACCAGGATGCTTGCCCACTGCAGAGGGCACCTTTCTGCAAGTAATGGGTCTGATCACCAAAAGGGGCCTTTCCTTTCCTCTTGCCTGAGGCCCAGGGAGAATGACTCAGCAAAAAGCCCATCCCGGTCCCTGCTCTTCCCATGCAGGTCCCGTGTCTTCACCCCTCAGGCTCGTGGATGCCCTGACCATGCTGGAGGCCACCTCCAGCTGTGCCAGCCGCTTCCAGTCCTTGGATTTTCCAGACCTAGATTTAGAGTGGCCAAGGCAGTTGAAAAGAAAATATATATATATTCTCCCTCCACACCCAGACTCCTCACACTTAAGTTGGGGAAATGCCAACAAAAATAGCATGATGTCATCTCCCGACTGATCCTGTTAATCCCTTTCCTGCCGAATATTGAGTCTTGGTTTTTATTTAAAAGTGATTTTATTGTCTAAGGCTGGTTAAAAGCCTCTGGGAGTTGTGCTGGGAAAGCTGGTGACGCCTTTGATGTGCGGAGTGATGCGGGGCCCTTGGCCCCCTGAGCCCCAATAAGGAAAGAAAATGGGATTTGCAGAAGGCTGGGAAGCTGGAGGAATTCTGCTTCAGACAGTGTGTGTGTTACCAATGGCATCTGGTTTTGCGTTTGGCAGCTGGCGTGCCTCAGGAGGCCGGCCTCTCGGAAAGGATTTCTCAGCAATCCATGGCCTGTGAAGAGTCACACTCCCCCTGGATGCTGCCTTTCCTGCCCCCATCATCATTTGGGCACACTTTGGGAACACTCTTCCCTCTGCAGGGCTTTGGATACTTGGTGAGGAAGGTATGGATCAAAGCCCACCCTGTTCTAGAGGCGAGGTGAACTGAAGGCCAGGAGACATGGGTTTGAAGCTCAGCTCTGAGCAACCCTGGAAAAGCCACTTAATAACTCATCTGTCAGTCAGAAATAGGTATACCTTCCCTGCTATCTGCCCTGCATCATACGTGAGCACCGAAATAGCAAAAGAAGCCATGCCTTTTCAAAAGCTCTGCAAACTCAAGAGACTTATACTAACGCAAAGCGTTATGATAAATAGGGTAGTGAGAAGGGGAGGAAGAAAAGCAAAGGAATTGGAGATGTCTGCAAGGGAGTGATTCCAATGAAGAACCATGGAATCTAAGACAGAAGAAAAAGGACATGAAGTCAGAAGGAGACTGGTGGACAGTGAGAAAGAACTGGGCCCGGTAGGTCTGGGTTCATGAGGAGGTTGAAAAATTGCCATAAGGGCCCTAGAAGAAGCAAGCTGGGAGGTCAAGAGATAATCTTCAGAGTGAGATGTCTGGGTTTGAGGTTTTGTAGGGAATGTCATTTTGGTGATGGGAAGGGAGTGGGTAGCTAAGGTCTGAAACTGTACTTGGCAATTAGGAGGTCAAGTTTGGGATCCTGGAAAAGTCATCCTCATAGATGATAAAGAGCTCCACGATGATGAGGGAGTTGGGGTAGAAAGGATCCAGGAACCCCAGAGCCAAGGTGGTCAGTACATCGAAGGGGTTGACTATGAGTGAGCATTAGGGATGGGGAGGGGACTGAATGGCATTAAAGCAACTGGGCTTTCACAAGATGAAAGGGAGTTTAGGAGTGGCCTGAGGAGCCAGGAGGATTCCAGCCTGTCCCCCTGACCCTGAGGGGGGAATGTGAGGATAAGCAGGCCCTCTCTGAAGGGTCAGAGGGCAAAGAGAAGGGAATGTTCCAGGAAAGGCTAAGGTACACAGGAATGTGCTGCTTGGAGCAGTGAAGGGGTCAGGGAAAGGGGGATGGGGGCCAGGGCAGCTGAGAAGAGAACAGAGCAGTGTAGGGATAGAGTCTGGGGGCCAGTGGGTGCAGGAAGAGGCCTGGGATCCTGGCTGAGACCGAAAAGAACGAGAATGAGCCCAATGGATTTCATCCACTGGGTCTCTACAGTGGAGTGAGGACTTGGGGCTAAAGACTTCACACAATGACTTGGCCGCAGAGTGGGTCTGGGCAGGCAGCCACAATGGCTTTGGCTGGCCTCAGGTCTGCAGGCACTGAAGGGCTGCTTCCAGGAACCCTGCATGGTGGATGACCCTTCACTTAACTGCTCAAATAGGACTTGTGAGGAGGGCTGGTGACCCCACGGGCTGGAGGGGTGGCTGGATCAGGGAGCAGATGAGCTCTGAAGTCCATTCTATCACTGCCACCTGTGATCGCATACTTCACAGCTGTCCCGCAGACTGACCCAACCATGAGATATGCTGGTTGCTTAATTTATAATTTCAACTAGCTGTTTAACAAATGTGCCTTAATCACCAGAGGCTGAGTAAGGAAACAGACACCCTGGCCTACGCCAGAGGCCTACGCATAACCACCTAGAGCCAGCCTTGGAGGGTATCAGCAAGGGGCTAAACTGATGAAGGAGGAGGGAAGATGCAGAAGCCCTTGTTCTCAGGGCTCAGAGCAAATTGTGGCATCAGATATTTTAATATTGCTATTTCTGTTGCTGATAATGACAGCTAAAGTTTATTGAACACTTTCGATGTGCTAGGCACACTATATGGCGTAGCTCATTTATTCCTCATACACTAAGAGGAAGGTGTTTTTATCCTCATTTTGTAGATGAGAAAACAAGTCCATAGGGATGAAGGAACTCGCTCAGTATTGGGGACTGGACCCCCATGCAAAACTGACCCAAGTTCAAAAAATCGGAAAACTACAGCTGCAATAGGAAACATGACTCAATCAAAGACTCAGGAGGTCAGGCATAGAGCAAGGGCTGACATCCAGGTCTCCTGACTGCCTACTCATAGCTCTCTCCACCCCACCACACAGAGAGAAAGCAGAGTGTCCATTTCTTCCACCCAAAGGACATCTTGACTGCAACCTCATGAAAGACCCCAAGCCAGAACCAACAAGCTAAGCCACTCCTAGATTTCAGACTCACAGAAACCATGAGAAATAATCATTGTTTGTTAAGTCATGACATTTTGAGATGATTTGTGACACAGCAATAAATCATTAATAGAGGGTAAACATATGTTGGCTCATGTGTTAGGATTTGAGGACATTTCCTCTGACATTTCTACTCTCTGTCCTGCTGGAAAGTCCTTCGTCATGAGACAGGGAAAGAGAGAGGCCGTAGTGCCCCTCTGTCCTCCGTAGAGCTGGAGACAGAGTGGACAACTGACGCTGCCTTTCTGGCTCTCAGCTGTGCTAGCCAACAATACTTGACCATTTCTACCAAGAGTCAGCAAAATTCTTCTTAGAAGGTCTGGTACTAAGTATTTTAGGCTTTGCAGGCCACATATAGTATCTGCTGCAACTACTCAGCTCTGCCATTAAAGCACCAAAACAGCATTAGACAATACATAAACAAATAGGCTTGGCTGATTCTAATAAAGCTTTATTTATAAAATCAAGTGGCTGATTCAAGGATCATACTATGCTAATCCCTGGTTTAGAGAAAGGAAAAAATCAGTCCATAAAGGTCTGTGGCCAGGGAGGTTTAAAGGGCCCACAGGACACTTCCCATAGAGGGGAGGCTGTTCCTAAACTGCCCTACCCTTGGCCCCACCATTGCTCTACCTTTGCCCCAGGAAGCCAAGATATTTATCATCTCTTGCAAACAACCACCACGTATGAAGATAGCTAAGGGAGCTCCAGGTTTGCTGAGAGTCTGAGCACCTGTGAGGGATATTACTAAGGAAATGTCCACACCAGCTAGAAGATTTCTTTCAACCCCGGGAGCAACAGTGTCCAGATGCTGCTCCAGTAGTTACTGCTTGTGCACATATTACCTCCTTTCTTTCTTACCTGCAATTATTTTTGTGTAACAAATGGACCCCGAAACTCAATAACTTACTCACATGGCTGGCGGGTTGGATCCTCTCCACACAAACTTCTCCATGAGGCTGCCTGGGTGTCCTCACAGTATGGTGATGGGCTTCCCCCACAACTACTTATCCAGGAGACCAAGGAAGAAGCTGCAGTGCCTCTCTGACCTAGCCCTGGAAGTCACGTGTCATCACATCCACTGTCCCATTGTTCACACAGGTCAGCCCTGATTCTGTGTGAGAGGGGACTATGCAAAGACATGGATACCAGCAGGCAAGGACCCCCATTGTGGAGGCTGGGTATGATGAATGCATCCTGAGGTTAGTGCCCCATGGGAATGATCCGTACAAAAGCTCACCCACTTAATTTTGGTAGTTGTGTGAGGAAGAACTCTAATACCTGTTTTGTTGTTGTTTATTTGTTTGTTGTTTGTTTGAAATGAGGTCTCGTCATGTCACCCAGGCTGCAGTGCAGTAGCATGATCAGGGCTCACTGCAGCCTCGACCTCCTGGGCTCAAGCGATCCTCCCACCTCAGACTCCCAAGTAGCTGGGACCATAGGCACATGCCACCACGCCCGGCTAATTTTCGTATTTTTTGTAGAGACGAAGTTTCACCATGTTGCCCAGGCTAGTCTCAAACTCTTGAGCTCAAGTGATCCGCTTGCCTTGGCCTCCCAAAGTGCTGGGGATTACAGGCGTGAGCCTTCTATCACCTGTCTGCTCAAATCTGTATGGGTGACTTGTTCATAGGAGATATTGATACTCAGCTGCTGATGTCTATAGTTTTTAGCTACATTTGACCAGAAGTTTTCATTGCTGGGGTTTCAATCTCATCTTCCTTGTTCTTCTGCCATTCTTAGGCATCTGCAGTAGACGTTTGTCATTCTGTTCTGGCTTCCCAGCATCTGACGCTTGCCTAGTGGAACTCTCATTGTGTGACTCTTGGTGGGGGCAGGTCCCTGCCCGGTTCTTCAGTCTTTCTGTCAGTATTTGACTGACCCCATGTCACTCCAATAACCCTCTTGCTATTTAAATTAGCTAGTCAGTCAAACTTATAATCCCAGCACTTTGGGAGGCAGAGGCAGGCGGATCACCTGTGGTCAGGAGTTTGAGACCAGCCTGGTCAACACGGTGAAACACCTTTCTGCTAAAAATACAAAAATTAGTCAGGCATGGTGGCACGCACCTGTAATCCCATCTACTCAGGAGACTGAGACAGGAGAATCGCTTGAACCTGGGAGGCAGAGGTTGCAGTGACCCGAGGTTGCAGGGAGCTGAGATTGTGCCACTGCACTCCAGCCTGGGCGACAGAGCAAGACTCTATCTCAAAAAGAAAAAAAAGACAGAAAATTAGTCTGTTTCTGTTGCTTGCAACCTAGAATCCTAGCTGGTTCAGAGTCTCCAGCACTTACTCTCAGACAAAGCTCTCCCGGTGCCAAAGCCACTACATCTCTGCTGTTGCTGTGGCTACAGTTGCTGAAGTTGAGCATAGACTTCAGAGTCAGACAGATCTAGGTTTGAGTCCCAGCCCTGCCACTTTAATGCAGTGTGACTTTCTACAAGTTGTTTAACATCTCTGGACTTCTGTTGCTTCCCCTGCACAATGAGGGAAGTGACATTTAGCTTGCAAGACTGCTATGAGGATCTGCACATAGCATTGTGCCTGGCACAGAGTAGGTGCTTATGCCTGCTCTTGTATAATAAAGTATGATGTTTATGATGATGATGATCATGGACATGTGCTGAAGTTTGTCCTTATGTGAACCCCATCCAGGGTTTCTTGCAGAGGCAAAGCTACTCCCATTTGATGACAGGTCTCTGGAGCTACCTTAATGGTCTGTCTTCTCAGTACTAATTGCTCTTTAGAACCCTCAAAGTGAGTCTTACTCATTGAGTTGAATAAACTCTTTCAACAAGGAACTTGCTATAAGTCCCCTGGGGACTAGTCCAGAGCATGATTCAGAGATACACCCCCCAGCCCCTCCTATCTGCAATGCTTTGCAAATGGAGCTCTTTCTGGCCTGCTCTGAGATCCTAGAGCATCTAAGATGAGCATGCAACTTCAAGTCCCACTGTGGTCCTTGCAATCTGATCTCAGGTCATCCAGACCCTTGACCTGGCCTCACAGCCTGACATAGCTTCACAACTACTAGAGATACATCCTGGATGGCAAGCCACACTCTAAGACACTGCGCTGTAGCAGGAGCCCTGGTTTCTCCCATCCCATCTCCGAGCTGGCAGAGCTGTTGCATAGTGTTTCCATTTTTCTAAGGGTTGTTCCAGAGTCTAGGGTATTCATGAGAAGTAATTTGCAAACCCCATCCCACGCTACTCTAAGAATTATACCCTCATACCAGTCTGGGAAAGAGTCTGACCCCTACCTTCACCCCAAATCCTAGCATTGGGTGAGGTGGCACCTATGCTGGTTATGTGGGTACTATAGATAAATGGGCAACTGCAAGGTCAGGAAATCATCCTAACACAGAAAGAAACATCTCTTGTTCTAAGACTCCCTCCTTGAACAACCCAGTTAACCCTACGGGCCCCTCGTTCATCTTCCAAAGCACTGATTTGCCACTTAGGACATATATTTTTTAGACTAGCAGCTGAGTAGTAGCCTCTATCTTTTCCTAGCAAGAGTATAAGCCACCTGGAGTGAGAGCCTTCTTATACTTTCCCTGTCCTCTGCACCTGGCACCTTGCCTGAAGATGAATCAGAGCTGACGAAATACTTGTCGAATGGCTGCTCCATGGATGACACAGAACACAGCTGCAGACCCTGACTACCTGGCCCAAAATAGCAAATACTGTGGGCCATGGGGCTGTGGAAAGCTGAGGTGCCTCCCAGGGCCACAGCAGATAGTTAAGAATATCGGCCAAGAGATATGATCTCACCAGGCCACAATAGTCTGTGCATTTTTGTCCAGGTTGGAGAGGCAGGACATAGCCTGTACCTGTTAGGCAGGACACAGCCAGGTCATTCCTGATAGACAAGACACAGCCACCCTAGACACGGAGTAGAGCCCCCGCAAGGCTGCTGCTCAGAACCCTCCTGCAATCTCAGGGGCAATTTCAGGCCTGCTGGAATGAGGTCTCAGGTTACACCAACTCCTCAGCTTCTCAGCTTTGGATGGGAGCTGCTTCTGGACAGGGCCATCACCACCAGCCCATTAGTGAAGGAAATATTTGCCAGAGAGCGTCACCCTCCAGGAGGAGAATAACAACTGAAGGTCTATATCTCATCTGTTCCAGGACTCTTTTAGCTTAGATGAATTCCTTAATCCTTCTTCTCTACCCATCAGCTCAAAGACTTGCAAATCTTCCACACACTCAGTGTCCCTTTTAAGTTTAGAAATTGACCTAACAATAATGCCTCCTTGTAATGTCCTTGCAAGTGGCCTGGTATGCACTGCCTGCTTTGCCCACAAGTCAATACTGTCAGGCAGGACATGGGATTGTTTGATTTGGAGATGTACTGAGTGATAAATAATGGAATGGCTACAACAGCTAACATTATACTAAACATTTTACAAAAAGGTAAGCCTCAGAACAACCATATGAAAGGGGGAATGTCACAATCCCCAGTTTCAGATGAGCAAACAGGGGCTCAGAGGTAGGTGTTAAGAAACTTCCAAAGTCACCCAACTGGGAAGTAAGACTAGGATTCAAACCCAGGAACATTTGGCTTTGAAGCACAGACTCTTACTGCTAACAGTCCACTTCTACCCACATATTTATGAAATATCAATCACTGTGCTACTTGTTGGAGACATAGGGACAATTAAGGTACCACTTTGTTGCTCAAGCTTTCAACCTCGTCAGAGAAACACTAGCATAATTTTAATTATATATTACAGTGTGATATTTGTAATCATAAAAATTATATGTAGGAATGGAAGGATGGTGATGAATTCTGTCAATAAGGGAGGAACAGAGCTTCGGGAAGGCATCACAGAGGAACATTCAAAAAATGAAACTTTATGATTCAATTTATTTTCTATTTTGAGTGTGTGATCTTTAGCCACCATCGTCCACACTGGCCTCTATTGAATGAGTCATCCATCATCTGGGAAAGACCCAGTCAAAGGGTCCCCTTCTCTGAGCCCACGCTTTATAGGTCTCACATATCACAAACCCAAAATAGATTAATGTGTTAAAGAACTTGAGAGCATTTCTGTCACTCAGGATTCAGAACTCAGCATCGGCACAACACAACTAATAATCCTAAACACCACTCGGATGAGTAACACCGTTCAGACCCCAGATAAACACTTCTCCACATCCCTTGTCCTGTGTCTGTGAACCAAAAGGAAACCTTGTCCAAATGCCATCCATGAAGATTTGTGGGTTGGGCCGCTGCCAGCGCTGGAGGTGGACACCTGCCTTTGGAGGATGGGCAGGATGTGAGCCCCAGATGAACTCAGACAAGAATTAAGGCAAATTAGTTAATTTACCTTATTCTTCCTCACAGATAGCATGAATGCACAGATTCATGCAAAGTGCAGTATCCTTTCCCAGGAGTGCTGAGTGTCTATTTCTTGCTCCTCTCGATGCTCCAATCTGTGATTCTGGAAGCCGTCAAAAATTAATGCAGTATTCACAACAGCTACACATGATGGTTGGGAAATAGTTTGCAATATTAAACACATCCTAATACTTTTAATTTGTATATTTGCAGGCCTGTCTGTAACACACAAAAAGCATGATATTAATTCTTTATGTTGGCCACAGGCAGACCTCAACAGTTAGAATTGTATTAATAAATAGGTTTTATTTTATAAAAATAGGTTTAAAGATTTAATTCCATTTTCAAAAGATTAAATAATTTTAATCTAAGTGATGTTGATTTTTAAAGCTGATATGAATTTGTTATAAATTATATTTTGTCTTTTAATTTCAATAGATTGTTTTGCATATTTTATTTACATAAATATTCAGTCATAGGAAAACATTAGATGGTGCAATGAACTGAGTGTTATGTCTTGCCAGAAGTCACATGTTGAAACCCTAATCCCAATGTGATGGTATTTGGAGGTGGGGCCTTTGGGAGGTAATCAGGTCATGAAGGTGGAACCCTCAGGAATGGGATTAGTGTCCTCATAAGAAGATGCCAGAGAGCTGGCTAGCTCTCTTTCCACCTCGTGAGAATGCAACCAGAAGTTAGTAGTATGCAACCTGGAAGAGGCCCCTCACCAGAAACCAACCAGGCTGGCACCCTGATCTCAGACTTCCGGCCTCCAGAACCGTGAGGAAAAAATTGTTGTTGATAAGCCAGCAGTCTATGGTACTTTGTTATACAACCCAAACTGACCGAGACAGATGGGTTTGCTCCCCTCTTTAGTCTCACTATCTCCCTCAGGATCCCTCCTGGGCCAGCAAACAGCAGATTGGCCAGGTGCAGAGCCTCACCCACAGCACCTGGCTCAGCAGGAAGCATGTAAAAGGCCCCCAGGCCAGGACAGGAGGGGCCTCAGTTGCAAGCTATTTTCACTGCTACTACATATACTGCTCAGTGCCTCACTCTGTCTTACTTTGACCTGGGCCTTCTGACTGTCCCCTGGTACCTAATTATTCACCTGGCTTCCTGATCTGCTTTGACTGATAGCCTCAGTCACTGACCTCTTGAGCCAGGTCTTTGTCAACCTTGCTTTGACCATCACAATGCTTGCTTCCTCCCCACCAAGTATTTCCTGATATCCACTGGCCTGCAATGATACAGGGAAATAAATATTAACATGTTTTTGAAGTATATATTACAGTGTGATATTTGTAGTGATAATTATGTGTAGGAATGAATCAAAGGATGGTTATTAATTCTGTCAATAAGGAAGGAAGAGAGATTAGGGAAGGCTTCCCAGAGAAACGCTTATTAAATGGAACTTTATCTATGATTCAAATTATTTTCTATTTTAACTGTGTAATCTTTAGCCATCAACTGTCCACACTGGCATCTACTAAATGAGTCATCCACTATCTGGATAAGGCCCATACAAAAGGGTCCCCTTTTCTGAACCCATGCTTTAACAGGTCTCACATATCACAAACCCCCCAAAAATTAATGTATTAAAGAACAGAAAGTATTATGAATATATACTTTAAAAATCAGAGCTCTCCCCCCTCCCTTATCCACTCCCCAAGAATATACAGAGAATGGCCTTCTTCATCACTCATTTCACGTAAATCATTGTAAAAACTACCCTGATCCTAGCTTCACCCTCTGCCCTTCAGGATAATTCACAAAAATCATTAAGCACTGAATTCATCCAGTTCAAACACTGTCTTTTTACAGTTGGAGAAACTGAGACACAAGGAGAGGAAATGACTTTCCCATGATCACCCAGCAAGTGAATTGAGACTAGAGCCAGTCTCCAAGCTCCAAGCCCACATCCACACTCTGGTTCCGAAATGCCACATATCCGGATAATTGTGTGGCATTCCAGCAGCACCCCACCCTAATCAATCTCCACATGACATCCCAAAGGGCAGTTATTGTGAATTGGGGGCGGGGGGTGCAGTAAGAAGTTGGATGCTGGGTATGCAAAGGAAAAGCAAGGGAGGTTGTTTCATAAATGACACAATGGCACTCTCCAAAGTTGAGTTGCAGGGCTTCCGCTGCCCTGAGAGACTGCATGCCTTTCTGGAGACTAAACATTTTCACAGTTCCTTTGGCCCAAGGGTTATTTTCTTGTTGGAAAAATGGAAAAATTCCCCACACGGATGGCAAGAAAAATAACTTCAGCTGGACTAATCCAGAGACAAAGTTTCTTCTGAAATTGCAAAAGGATAGAACTGGAGGGGAGCAAACATTTCTTTCAAATAAACACAGAATATTTCTTTCTTTGCTTTGTTTTAGAGACAGAGTCTCACTTGTTGCCCAGGCTGGAGTGCAGGGGCATGCAGTTATGGACCACTGCAGCCTCAAACTCCTGGGCTCAAGTGCTCCTCCTGCCTCATCCTTCCAAAGTGCTGGGATTACAGGTGTGAGCCACCAGGTCCAGCTGCACAGCATGTTTCTTCTGGGTTTCTTTTTATTTGCTCATGCCTAAGAACCCCTAACTGGCTCCTTAGAGACAGGCCGGGTCCCATGGGTCAGAGGAGAAGCTGGGTGCGCATGAGCCTGCAGGAGAAGCCGCAGCTCACTGGAGCTCCCTGTCTGGCCAAGGCTGTTAGGAGCTGTGTCCCACGGGGCCTGGGCTGAGAGGAAGACGTACCTTCTCACAGAATCCCCTGCATACCCAGACGAGCCCTCCCTAGAGATGGGACTATCAACTGGCCAAGACCCTGTTCATTACTTATCTTCAAAATGTGCCTCTTCTTCTTAATGAATGAATGCCTCTAGCACTAAGAGTTCTTTTGTTACAACTTGTTTCTTAAAATCAAAATAATTTAGGTTCATTTTATCATTTTCATAATTTATTAATTTTTTATCTGATTTTTCTCAGTTCTTTAGCTAAAGAAAAATTCAAGTTAGTATCTATGCTTAAAATATTTCTTCTTTGAAGCCTGGGCAACATAGAAAGACCCAATCTCTACGAAAAAATTAAATAAGTAGCTGGGCATGGTGGTATGCACATGCAGTCCCAGCTACTCAGGAGGCTGAGGTGGGAGGATCACTTGAGTCCAGGAGTTCAAGGCTGCAGTAAGCGAAGATCGTGCCACTGCCCACCAGCCTGGGTGACAGAGCGAGACGTCATCTCTAAAATATATTAAAAAGGGAAACACTGAAATTGTCAATGACTTCAGGTATCCTTGAAAATATTTCTCCTGTGAGATTAAGTAAATCATCTATATGTTCATGGCATCTATTCTGAGAACTTACCGATGCCTTTAAGGGATGCTTATAGCTGCACTGTCATTAATGACTGTGGATATTGCTAAACAGCAGGTCACCATCTTCTAGAATTTGTATCAGTTTATCAAATGTAGTCACACATAGATGGCTTGCACTTGGCAAAAAAGTTAGGAATTGTCATGGAAGGGTCCACGGGAATACGAGTTTTGATGCTTAAATGTCTCTGGCTTCACAGTAGACCTGCCCTGCAAACCATAAAAAGGGTTTGTCCCAGCCTCCCAGGGGTCATTTTATCTGCCCTTCAAGACACCCACCTCACAGCCAGTGAGCATGGATGAAGCCCAGGGAACCAGGGTCATGACATGATTATGTGATATGAGTAGAGCATGAAGGAAAGAGCATCAGATTCTGGGCTGAGTGAATTAGAACAATGCTTTTCATATGTGACTATATGTCCACTCTTCTCTAAAGTAGTCTTCATAATACTAGCCCTCTATACCTCACAGGTATGGGAACCAAGTTGTAAAACATCTGGAAAATTACTTTACAAACTAGAAAGAACTTCTTGAATGTAATGTCTTTTGTTCATAAAATCATGCATTCACTAAATATTTATTAAGCACCTACTATATGCTAGGTACTGTTCCAGCATTGGAGATACAGCAATAAACAAATATGACTATCTCTTTAAGAGATAAAATGTATTTTCCTTCTGGCCTTTAAGCTGAATAGCCCTTGGGACAGTAGTCAGTCTCCAAGATGGCCCCCAGGGACCCCACCTCCTATCGTTGTCCCCACCATACTGAATCAGGCTGACCTACGCATGAGAATGTGGTAGAACCAACAGTCTATGACTTCCAAGACTGGGCCATAAAAGACGTTGCTGCCTCATCCTTGGCCTCCTGGACTACTTGCTCTGGGGAAGCCAGCCACCATGTCATGAGGACACTCAAGAAGCCACCAAGAGGCTGGCGAGGAGAAATGCTGTGTTCTGTCAGTATCCAGCACCAAAATGCCAGGCACGTGTTACCTTAGAAGTAAATCTTCCAGCACCAGACAAGCCTTCAGACGGCTGCGACCTAGCTCACATCTTGAGGACAACTTCATAAGAGACCTCAAGCCTCAGTTGCCAGCTAAATCACTTCTCCATATCTGACCCATAGAAATGTAAGAGGTAACAAATATTTATTCTTATTCTAAGCCACTACATTTTGAGGTGAGTTGCTATGCAGCAATATATAACTAATACATTTCATTACATAACTCTTCCAAAAGGGTAAAGGAAGATAATTCCACCTTTGGTCTCATCACTACAAACTGATATTTGTTGCCTGACAATCTTCATTTTGTTGAGGAACTCCCGTGGGTACCAATCATACAGTTGGTGCTCCATAATACTTACTTGTTGGCTGTTGGATTCATGATTCTGGAGCTGAAGAGCACAACTATGGCTTGGTGGATAGGGACTAGGTCACACAAAAGTTGGCTGAGGCACAGAGAGACCCACCCAGGCAGGACCAGGGGTAGGTGAGGATGGTCTCAGGAACAGGTGATCCTATGAATCCAGATAGACAGGACCCTCGGGATGGCCTGAGGGGCAGGATCCTGGTGGTCAGTCAGAGCACTGCATTCATGCAGATCTGAGTCTGATGGACAGTCTAGATTGGAGGGAGGAAAGGCTATCATGGAAAGACAGGTACAGAGGCCCAAGGGCAAGACTTCAGATCAAGAGATGACTGCAAGATGGGCGTGGGGGGCAAGATAGAGGAGCCCAGTATTGGAGGATTAGGAGGTCAACGTAGAAATGGTGGGCAAGTCAGAAGCCCATCCCAGGAGCTCAGGCGCAGGTGGAGCTGAGGGTGCAGCAAGGCTGGAGAGGCCCAGGCTGACTCAGGGAGTGTCTGCAGAATGGCAGCTGCAGGCCCCATGCCTGTGCTCCTCAGTTCTAAAGTCATGAATCCAAGAGCCAACAAGTAAGCGTTCTTGGAGCACCAACTCTATGATTGGTACTATGGGAGTTCCTCAGCCAAGTGAAGATTGTCAGGCAACAAGTATCAGTTTGTAGTGATATGAGACTATCCTCAACCTGGAAAGGCATCCTTCATCTACTGCCCCAGGTAACACCGATTATCCCTCACCTGGCACCTGGACCCTTCTAGCCGGGCACCCCTCTTAGCTGTAGAGCTCCCACACAAACGTGCCTCAAAAGCGTACAGCTCTAAAGTCTAGAATTCACTTTGATTTGAGATGATGGGACTGCAACACAATCCTTCCTATTGAAATCTCAGGAGAAGCAGCGTCTCCTTAACCACATCTTCACAGTTTTCCTTTCTGTAGTCTCTGGGTTTCTGAGATAATAAACGATATCTCCAAAGCAGGTGACTACAATGACAGCGATGACACTAGACTGTGAGACTCCATTGTGGAGACAAGGCAGGAAACTATATTGACAAAAGGAGGACTTAGTCAACACAGGAGTTCTGGGGGACAATAAGATGGAAATCAAATACAGAGTAACCAAGATAAGGCCCTCACTTCCCATAAATACCTTTGCCTTCTCCAAAAGCCAGGTACTCTCTAACCACAAAAGTATAACACCATGTGAGATGATGGGCTCAAATCCAAACTCCATCGTGTTACTTACAGAGACTACCTGTGATTTCGCAGCATCTTCTAGTTTTTTAAATATATAAAAGACCCTAATTTTCTAAGCATCCATCCCAAAAGTAAATTCTCCAAATAAAGGGACATACATCACCCAAAATTTATGCAGATTGGTCCTGAGCTCTTCCACGTCAGCTTCTGACCTCTCCCTCCCACCCTCATCACCCCATTGTTCAGGTCCCAGGACAATTTTTCGGTAACAATTTCTTTACATAATGTTCACCATTGTGAACAGAACTGGCATACATCTTTGCCCCTCCCTGGAGCTATAAGAATTGTCTCTATTGGAAATACTTCTGAATTAAATCAGCTGGGCTCCAATTCCTCGCAAGCCACACTCAGTGTGATGTCTCATGTGGGTCCATTTTTGTGGCTTCTTTTCCCTCTCCCCAAGGCTTTTATGACCCATGAGAAAACAGGGGCAAGGCCTCTGGTTGTGGTCCACCGGGGTCACTGTTAGGGTCTCTGGTCCAAGCTGTTGAATGGTCCAAGCGGGGTCCATTCAAAGGTAGGCTGCTCCACAAATATGTCCACAACCACCATATCAAGCTCAACCATGGACAGAAGACAACTCCACAGGTGCCATGGTCCTTAAGCTTTCAGGCAGCCATCCCACCCTCGGTTCTGCCACCCTCACAGAGCTCAGTGCAGGGTTGTAGAAGTATTGACGGATTGGGTGAAACCCGCCTTGTTTATTTCAGCTGTATGACATCCGGCTCATTGCCATTTCAGAAACTAAAACATGGCTCCCAAAAACAACGGCTATGCTCATTCCATGGGTAAATGTGCCTTACTATGAATTTGTCTATTTTGATGGTTGAAACATTTTGTTGTGTGCTTGTCAGGCACCACCAAAGATTAAAAGAAATAGATGACATGGCCACTACTCCTAAAGACTTTTATTTTCTAGTTGGGAAGGTATGTACCCATGAGAAGGTTTGAGGTTAATAATAGTACAAAATAACAATGAAAGTAACATCTCAGGACACACTGGCACATCTCATTGGATTTTTGGAGCAATCCTGGGTGACAAGTATTACAATTTCCCATTTTGTAGGTGAGGAAACTGAGGCGTATGCCATCCTCCTATAAGCCTTGCCTCTGGAGGAGGAAACTAACCTGGGGCCAGAGGGGGTCATGCCTGGCTGTTAACCCCTGCTGTCTTGCTCCCTACTGTCTGTGACCTGCAAACTTCACGACACACATGTATACACACACACACACACACACACACACACTCCAACCCTACCTTATTGGAACATCTGACTCTGTAATGGTCTATAAAAGTTTTATTGTTCCTTCTTTTAGAAAGTTGCTGGATCTCCCTAGCACTTGTAAATAATGTGTGCTCCAGCCTCTATCTCCACCCTGTCCCTCACCATAGGCACCCAGTGGGTAATAATCCAACAGCCAACAAGGAAGCAACAAGAATCCCATGAGGAAGCTCAGTCAGGGGATTCTTCTGAGGTCACAGACCTCCATCCATGGGTGGTCGACCCTTTGACCCTTCTGCCCCAACCTGTCAAGGAGACAATTGCCACAGCCCATGTGAGAGGCACTCTGGTTTTCCAGCCTCATCCCCCACTCTGCCCGTCAGTCTCCCCAATATATCAAATGACTCCCCACTATTTCCTGAACATACCCCCTCCCCAGGCTTGGGAGCATGTCCTTTCCTCCCCCTGGAGTGCTCTTCTCTCAAGTAATGCTTGTCCAATTACTGCTCAGACTACAAAAACTAGGCCCAAATATCACCTCCTCCTTCAATCCTTTCCCGATTTTCTCCATCCATATATGAGCTTGCCTTTCTCTGAAACGCCATAAAATTACAAGTGGATCATCTAAAGGTGTTCATCTCTCTCTGCTTCTTAGTACGGAAGCATATTTGCAGATTTGTCTTAGGAGATAGGAGTCAGAGTTCTGAGTCTGTCCAACCTCTGGCACTTATGACCCATGCAAAATTGGGAAACTGAGTCACAAGAAAGTCATCTATAAAATGGGGTTTCATGAAGATAAAATGAGATAACAAAGAGAAAGCACTTCTTAAACAATAATGGGCTTTACTCATGTTATGCTTAACCTCTCTCTGCCTCAGCTGGCACATCCATGAAAACAGGAGTAGTGATACGTCTCCCGCCTGGATTTGCAGTGAGGATTCCATGAGGTCGTGTCTGTAAGGCAAAGTGAGCACAGTCCCCTGCCTTCATCTCTGGCCCTGTCCATGTCATAACAGAGCTTGGACTGCAGACCCCACATTATATTTTTCGCTCTGACCACGATGTTGTGCAGGATTTAGGATGCTGCTGTGAACAGTCTTTTATGGGGGTGACTTTTGGAACCTGTCCACGAATCCCAATGCTCTGCAATAATAATCATCATCATAAACAGTTGGTGGTCCCTGCATCCAGGAAATTAGTTTTTAGGGGCCAAGTCTGTGCTGTGAGGGAACATGCCCCTCCCTCAGAGAGAGAGAGTGCAGAGCATGTGTGTCTATAAAACCACAGCTAATCCTCAGAGCCAGATGAAAGAGCCGCCTCCCTGAGTGGCCAGCTGCGGCATCAGAGCCAGAAATGCCCCACAGAGGCAGTCTGGGGAGCATCAGCCCTAGCCTGGCTCCATGAGCCACATTACTGAATTGCAACTTTGATGCAGAAGGTGAATAATAAATCAGTTTAGGCATTGGGTCAAGGATCTTCATCTGAGAAGAAAAGGAAATGATAAACTATCGGAGTTAGAAGGAACCAGCTCAGACCAACATCCTTGCTGCAAACTTCCAAGCCCCTCCCTTCTCCCCTTTCTCTTCCTCTTTTCAGGGCTGGGTCCCACATCCTTTTAGCATCGTGTGTCCCTAAGCCCTCCAGCCACAGTTGACATGACTGAGAGCGGACCAAGTTGGGCCAGTCACATTCTCTCTCCTGGAATTCTGGAATTGGAAACTAGACACTGGTCAGTTTCTGTTGGGATCTTTACCCAGGAAGACTCACTTTCATGGATGGAATACAGACTGGGAGCCAGATAAGAGAGAAGAGTATAGGAAATGCACGCCTCATTCCAAGAGAAACAGCTCAAGCAGGCAGCCCTGCATGAGGAACACTGCAAAAAAAAAAAAAAAAAAAAAAAAAAACACTCAATGAAGACACACAACCTCTCTTGCCTCATCACTTTAGTGAAGTAACAGAGTGCCTTGCATGCATAGGTGCTACTGAACACAAGTTTATTGACACTCATTAATAATCAAAAACAAGTGGGGATCTAATCACAGTGTAGATTTCAGGGAGAAACAAAGAGCCACTGAACTCCTTAAAATCAGGGGCCAGGTTTATATAAAGCTCAAACGCAGGAAAAATAGTGAGGATGGTGGTCAACTGTAGGGAGGATAATATGTGGAAGGGGGCACAAAGGGCTTGTGGAACATTCTGATTCCTGATCTGGGTGCTGGTTACAAGGGGCTGTTGGCCTTGTGAAAATTCAGTGAGCTATATGAGCATGACATACGCACATCTCTGTATGTATGGTATATGTCAATAAAAAGTTTAATGGTACAACAAACGGGAGTCAGGTCTTGACTTACCCAGAGCCCACCTGATACAGTTCTGGCAGGAATTCAAGGTTCCATCTCCCTAGCATTTTCATACAAGCAATATCTGATTAAAACAAATAATCAAAGTGGCCTGGAAGAAAATGGCAACCAGAAAGCCAAGTCACAGAAGGGTAGCATTATGCTCAGAGGAATTCAGGGGGTAGAAAAAGAACTCATTGCCAAGAAGACAGTCCCAAATGATGTGATAACAGTAATGTGTTTGGGCTAATGTTTTATACACAGACCCACAAACAAACACACATATGTGTGTCCATGTGTACACACGCCTTTTGATAAATTTATAACAATTATAAAGAGAATATGTAACTTTTCTGCGTGGTAGGTACTGTGTTTTACATTCATTAAATAGCTTGATCATGATAATAACCTGGTGAAATGGGTACTATTATTATCCCCATTTTTCAGATGAAGAAATCAAGGTTCAAAGAGTCAGTGATTTGGCTAATGTCACCCTGGTAATAAATGGGAAAATTAGGTTGGTCTAACTGCAAAACCTATGCTTTTAAAATAACACTTTCCAACTCCCCAAAAACATACAGACACAGACATTTATACCCTTAACACCTCTGTGTGAAATATAGGACAGGATACGTTCCATTTCATTCATCAATGGCTTCTACAGCTAACACATCCAACAGCAAGACAAGTGAGCTTGTTTGTTTCAAGGTGTAAATAGGAAACAGCTAATTTGCCGATTATTTTCGTATGTGAATGTTGGAGAGGAAGCGGCAGACACGGCGGTTCTACTAGCACACTTAACCCTCCTAACAATTTGATGAGGTACATATTCTTATCTCTAGTTTATGGAAGTAGAAACTGAGGCTGGATGCAATTAAGGGCCTTCATCAGACCCTTGCTTGGGTGACTCCAAAGCCCAAGAAGGCATGTTCACTCCCAAACAAGGCAATCCATATCTTTGTGTTAATCTCTGAACTGGCCCCACTGGGTCACTGGGTTGGACAGGAGGGCTCATGTATGCTGGGGCCTTGCACCAGGGCAGGAATGCTCAGTTACTGGACTGTCACTCTGAGGGCTTCTGTTTGCCTCTGGCAATACCAGGGTGCTCAGACCAACCAGCTCAGCAAGTACCCAGAAATGATGACACCAAGGAAAAAACCCACCCTGGGCTCCCTGTCACACAGGAACCCAGGAACCCAGGGAACAGCCATCAGCCCACATGCCTTGGAGAAATTTGAATGAAGACTGAGAAGTCACAAGCCAAACCAGCTTCCTCGGAAGGGAGAAGGGCATGAGAAGCACATCGTTCCAGCCATGAGCTCACTGTCCTTACTCAGAGTTCAAGGCTGACGAGAGGGAGCAGAGGTAAGGCCGCAGTGACCTCTGCTTTGTCTCTTCTCAAGCTGAGAAGATCCTGGCTGCTGGCTTTCCTATTGCTGTTAATAATGTATAACCACAAGATATCATGGCTGTACTTTTTTAATGCACTTAGGAACAATTGTTCACTCAGTAAATATGTGTGGTGGGCCTACTCCCATCGGTCATCGGGAGGGGAGACGTAGTCTATTGGTTAAGAACGTGGACTCTGCTGCCTGTCTGCAGAGTTCAGTCCTAGCCTCATCTAAGCCTCGTCTAGTGAGGGTCTGCGGCCATGACTACTTGTGTTATGACTCAGTGGAACCTAAGGTGAGTGCTGGTGAGGAGCATACCTTCTAGGAGAGGCTTTAGGACAAGTATGCAAGTACCTGTGATGGTGAAGACAGAACAGGTAGAATCTGGCATGTAATCTAACAGGTAATTCAGAGTCACAAGCACTATTCCTTTCAAAACTGTCTCTTTGGGAGGCCTCTTATTTATACATAAAGCATTGTTGTGGATGGCTAAAGGAGCTTTTAGGCAAGCTTATTAACTTGCTATTATTATAAAAGTAGAACATGCTCATTTTTCAAACACTGGAAAATGAAGAATTTCTGAAATTACTAACAACTCCATCATCCAAAACAATGACAGTCAACATTTTGCTGTCTGTTCTTTTATTTGGATTTGTTTCCAAAAGCGTTTTTTAGCTCCACATTTGGAGCTGCTATTCCTTTAGACTCTAGCACTAGATGGAGTCTCACACTGCTGCCGGGACTAGAGTGCAGTGGCACAATCTCAGCTCACTGTAACTTCGCCTCCCGGGTCCAAGCAATTCTCCTGCCTTAGCCTCCCAAGTAGCTGGGATTACAGGCATGCACCACCATGCCTGGCTAATTTTATATTTTTAGTAGAGATGGGGTTTCGCCATGTTGGCCAGACTGGTCTTGAACTCCTGAACTCGTGATTCACCCACCTCGGTCTCCCAAAGTGCTGAAATTACAGGCGTGAGCCGCCGTCCCCAGGCTGCAGCACATTCTTTTGACTTTGCCTGGTGAAGCAAATCTTCTTTATCCTTTTAAGGTCAGTTGGAGTTTTGGAAACATCCGTAAGTCATCAGGAACCAGGTGTGGCAAACTTAATAAATGATCAATCTAGGGGCATGTTGCTTTTGGTCCAAACACAAGATGGTAAAGCAATTTTACTGGGTGGCTTGTAAAAGACCACTAACAGCAGTTCCAGTAGGTCTTTTGAAATTTGGGTTTGCCACAAGCAGTAACTTAGAAATAAAGGATCCCACAGAGGGCCAGAATTCCAGGTTGTTCACTTTTAAATTTCTGGTGCCAAGTTTTATGCCTGACAAATAGTAGGCACTGAAAAACAGTTGGGTGCCCCAAAGGAAATTGACCACTTTACTTTTATATTAGTTTTTACTTGCTGTGAGGCTTTGACTTAGGTACACGCCAAAGTGGATTTTTCTTCCTTTAAGAGACTCGGGCAATTATAAACCCTCCACAGTTTTCTGTAATACACTCAAGAATACATTTTTAAATAACAAAGAAGGGAAAATAGATTATTAATACTTTATATAATTCACAAATATAGTCTACTTTAAAAATTAAACCATAAAGATATAGCTGTACTCCTTTTTGAAGACCATATCTGATCCTAGCACCCCTCCTACCTCTTCAAAGGAAGTGAATTCAGTTATCAAATTAATGGGTAACTTCCCACATTGTGTGTGTGTGTGTGTGTAATCATATGCATATGTGACATACATTGCATATATATAATACATATTGGGCCAGGCGCAGTGGCTCACGCCTGTAATCCTAGCACTTTGGGAGGCCCAGGCGGACAGATCACAAGGTCAAAAGATCGAGATCAACCTGGCCCACATGGTGAAACCCTGTCTCTACTAAAAATGCAAAAAAATTAGCTGGGCGTGGTGGCGGGTGCCTGTAGTCCCAGCAACTCAGGAGGCAGGAGAATGGCATGAACCCGGGAGGCGGAACTTGCAGTGAGCAGAGACCACACCACTGCACTCCAGCCTGGGTGACAGAGCGAGACTCCGTCTTAAAAAAAAAAAAAAAAAAAAAAAAATCATTTTTAACTAAATTATATTACCATATGTATGATTTTATGGCTTACATTTTTTGCCCAACTAAAGGAAAACTGATCATGGTGACAAAATCCATTTCAATATAAAAGTTCTGATTTCCTTCCTTTTAAAATGAACTCTTGATTTCATACCAGGCCTTCCACATGTTTGGGAGAATTTAGAGTTGCCAGAGAAATCAGCAGAGGCACATAAGAACTTCCACACTGGGTCATCCCTAGGATTTAGCAGCCCAGCATTGTACATCTGACAGTGATGCCAAGGAATGCTGTGGATGGATGGGCTGATGTCAAACTCCAGGATTAGAGTCATCCTAAGACATCCTCATTATCCTTCATGACCCACGGTGCATCTGTCCTCCACAAATGTATCGAGCTTCTTGATAACATATTTCTATTTCCAGCTTGTACCATCTTTATGGACTAATGGGCTCCATGAGTTATATCTGCTAGGAGAGGGGTTTGCCTTCCCTTTACCGTCATCTCATCTGAAACATTACCTGACTTTGTCTCTCATCTTCACCTATTTTCAGGGATATCAAAAAAGGACTTTGCTTTGGGAAAAATATGTGTAGACATGCTTTTGTTACTTCCATCTGGCAAGGACACTAGAAAGACTGAAACTGGAAGCCTTGGGGAAGAAGGAATAATGAAGTTATAAAATAAAATAAGCAAACAAACAGCAAAAAAAGAAACCGGGAGCCAAGGGTAGATGGCTGGCATCAAGGTAGACAGATCCAGTGGATTTTTTCCTAACTTCTTCCCAGGGCAGATGTCATCCTTCTCAGCCAGGATCTATAATGGCCCACAGCTGAGGAAGGAACAAGACGAGGTAGAAATGAAATGGCTCCCAAAAGAAAAACCTCCCTTGGGTGGTATTTTAGGACATTAGCTCAGGCTGCCTTGTCCTCAGTCATCTCAGTGGCATTTAAGTAGCCCCTTGGGTTACAGATCACGGCAGGTGCTGGGAAGTGAAGAAGGCCATGCTAAAAATACAGGCCTCTTCTGGAACTCGGCCGGCAGCCCTGATGGAGCTCCCTCCTCAAGCAGCAGTACCTCAGCAAAAGGACAGCTTCCTCTGCCTTAAGCAGTAAGAAAAGTCTGGCTTCCTCCTCCGCTGAAGTTCCTGAGGTAGAATGGTCCTCAGGAGAAAATACTTAGAGAAGCATTTCTATTGAGGAATAGCAATTTCTATCAAAGGAAGAAAACAGGTTCTCTTAAGAACTCAGGGTCCCAGAAGAAAGTGCTAAACCCTGAGGTAAAAGGTTTTGCTTTTAGTGCACTCATCCTGATGCTGTCATGAGAGGTGGGTAGGAGGAGGTAATGAACTTGTAAGTGCTTTTTAAACTATACATACATAAGGGAATATCACCATTCTTAAGACAGCTAAATTCCCCCACATAGAGAGCTTGATTAAACCTACATGTTAACCAGTTAAACCTTGGGGGAATGGGTTTTGCTAGTCTGCCAAGAAAGGGTCTTTACAAAACCAAAGGAAAGCCCATTGCTTACTTTCAGTAACCTAGGCCCACCCATAGGCCTCAAATCAAATAACCTCCACTGAGAATTAAGCTGTTAGCACTAGGTCTGGCATAGGTACAGAAACAAAATTTTAGAAATCCTAATTTTGAATTTACCCAACACAGCTGCCTCCTAGAGCCTGAGTGGGTTGTAGCGAGACCTCAAGTAGAGGAGAGGCACCTGGGCTGTCCGCCTCCGTGGACTTTTTTTGCACCGAATTACATGGTCTCGGAAGTAAGGGTGGGGCTCTACTTGCCATTCAGGAGGCTGCAAAGGTCACTTCCACATATGTTCCTGTTAAGGACATCAGCAGAAACTTGAGAAGCAAGTATAAAAATATAAAAATGAACAGGTGGCATTCAATAGGAAAAGAATGTGGGGTTTGCCGGGAAGTCATGATTGAAACCAGTCCAAGGCTCCGACGTGGCCCTCAAGGCTCTGGACTGTGAAGTCTGTACAGAGGCTTTCGTTTCTGTGCAGGCTGGGTCTTAAGGAGGCACTAGATGCTGTTTTACTCCAAACTTTGTCTTCATTTTTCCCCCCAAACATACTGCCTGGGTTAACTGGTGGCTCATTCCTTTGCGAACCCAAGGGTTTTGAGGGAATCAAGTGTAGATATCCATTGATTACCTCAAATCCTCCCTTAAAGCTACTGGGAATAAAATGAACATACTCACCTTTCTATCTTCAAGACGTCCTCATTATCCTATCTTTGGTCATAAACACAAGAGTGGAAAAAGATTTTGTTGGCTTAACATTTTCTCACCAGGTTCTTCCTTCACTGAGAGTAGGTGGGAGGGTTTAGGAGCCCAGGCTGCTGTAGCGAGCTGGCCCGTGCAGGCTAGGGCAACCCTTCAATCTTAGCCTTGTTAGTATCATGTTTTAACCACGTTCTGATGTGGAAAAGACCTTAGAAGCCCCCTCTCCTCTTCCCCTTATAATGTATTGCTTTTAAATGTGAAACAAGGCCAGGCATGGTGGCTCATGCCTGTAATCCCAGCACTTTGGGAGGCCCAGGTGAGCGGATCACCTGAGGTCAGGAGTTTGAGACCAGCCTGGCCAACATGGTAAAACCCCGTCTCTATTTAAAATACAAAAATTAGCTGGGTGTGGTGGCACACACCTATAATCCCAGCTACTCAGGAGGCTGAGGCAGGAGAATTGCTTGAACCCCGGAGGTGGAGGTTGCAGTGAGCTGAGATAGTGCCACTGCATTCCAGCCTAGGCAACAGAGCAAGACTCCGTCTCAAAAATAATAATAAAAATAAAATAAATATGAAATCAAACTGAACCCCAAAACAGGCTGGGAATTAATGAATGAAAAGATCATTGTTACTGAGAGTTCAGATATCTGCATTTTTGTGCCTGCACTGCCACCTCCCAGCTGAGGGGTCTTGAACCAGTCACTGCCCTTGGTGTGTGTGGTTTTGTTTTGGCTTAGGTTTTTTTTCTTTTCAAGATAGGGTCTCATTCTGTCACCTAGGCTAGAGTACAGTAGCACTCATTGCAATCTCAAACTCCCAAGTTCAAGCGATCCTCCTGCCTCAGGCTGCCGAGTAGCTGGAACCACAGGTGTGAATCACCATGCCTGGCTAATTTATAATTTTTTTTGGTAGAGATGGGGGGAATCGCTACAAATTTGCCCAGGCTGGTTTTGAACTCCTGGCTTCAAGTGATCCTCCTGCTTCGGCCTCCCAAAGTGCTGGGATTACAAGCAAGAGCCACTGTGCTTGGCCTGGTTTTCTCATCTACAGAGTGAAAATCAGAGAACTCATCCTGATGCTGTCATAAGAGGTTGGGAGGAGGAGGTAATGAACTTGAAAGTGCTTTATAAACTGTACAAACATGAGGGACTATCGCCTTTCTTAAGACAGCTAAATTCCCCCACATTTGGAGCTTGATTAAATCTACACTGAGTTGTTACTGTTGAGAGACAGGCAATAAGAGGTAAGGCAGGAAAACTCCTATGCCTTTTTTTTTTTTGTACTGGGACAAACTTTTTGCCCATGCAAACATTCCAGGTAATAAGCATGCTCAACGGTCTCTCCGAAGAATCAGGACCAGCTGTGTGTTACTAAACAATAAAGGCAGGCAAGCCTTGAAAATGGCCTAAAGACCTTTCTCAGAGCTCCAAACCAGCCCCACCCCCCAGCCCCAGGAAACATAGCATATTTTCTGTGAGGCCTTGGTGGTAGCATCACAAACCCCTGGGAAACAAAACTTCCCAGTGTATGAGGAGAGCATGCCGTGTCTTGTTCCGGGGACACTGAGCCGTGAGCATAAAACACTGCATTCCAAAACCCAGTGGAAGAAGCAATCGTCTCTCAGTTTAATTATAGATTCTTCACTTTCCCTTAATTGCTTCAGTCAGCACTGTTGATTCTGGGGGTGTCACAGTAAACGGGCAGGGCTATTGCTGTTAAACAAGGGGTGACTATCAGGTAATGAGGTTTCCATTCTGTTTTTTTCAAACAAACAAACCCTAATGTACATATACAAGTGAGCATTCCTGTCAAAGGTGTCACATTGGGAAACGATGCTCATGTTGACTCTCCTCTGTAACCAAATATTGAAAAATGTAGTATGACACAAGTGCTTTTATGGAAGGAAAAGACAGTATATTTAATATTAAAGGTTTCCTAGAAAACCTGAGATATGTGATCCTCAGAACTATAGGGGGCCCCAGGTGACCAACTGGGCTAATGGTCATGCCATGGGAAATACCCATTAAATGACTCCCAAAGAGAGGGTTCTCCCTGCATCATGCATAGACACTTTTCCTACACAAAAAGATCCATGTCTTTTGTCTACTTCCCTGGATCCCATAAGCCCTAAATGTCTTGCACACAAAAGGTGTCCAATAAATATTTGGAGACATTTGTCTTACCCTATCACGATACTTATATTCATTCTTCATGAAATAAAACACACAGCCCATATTTTGAATGGAAACAAGATCTTTTGAACCTAGATTTGTTACTTTACCTTCCCAGACTTACCTATAAGTCAATAAGAAAGTTGGACTTGTCAGTCATAAAAAAAAAAAAAATTATTCAACAAACATTCATTGAGAAATGACTGAATACCAAACATTGGAGAAATCGGGAAATTCCAAGCATGTTCGTGGTGTTCACATAGAGCCTCTGGGCCAAGAATGTTCTGCAGGCTCTCATGCCACCATGATTTGGTAAGCTTTTTACTGTCAAGGAATATAGACCCTCTCATGTAACCTCAGGAAATACAGGGGGTTATTTTAAGGACCCCTGGAACTGAAATTTGGTCATATTCTCCCAATCTCTTTCTCTAAATGGTGCTTCTGTTTATCTTGATATGCCTGCTTCATTCTTTCTCTATAATCACTTCTCTGCTTTTTCATAACTTAGCTGATGCATGCCTATTGTGCTGTATTAGTCAGGAGAAGCTAGTGATGCTTCAGTAACAAATAACCCCCAATCTCAGTGTCCTAAAATAACAAATATTTATATCTTGTTCTCACTACATGTCCACCAAGGGTTAGTTGGGGGGAAAGAGGGAGCCACTTGAAAACCCACAATGATAGAGCAGCCACAGTCTTGAAAAATGAACATGGTTAGACGTGGACTAACTAAGTATCCAGCATAAGTCATTTCTGCTCACATTTCCTTGGCCAAAGCAAGTCAAATGGCCACAGCCAACTTAACTGGGTGGGATGTACGATGCTACCAAGAAATTGACTGGGGAGAAAGCCTAAAAAATTGTGAATAACCTTAATCACCTTTACACATGGCATTTCCTGCCCGACGCTTCAACCTCTGAATATAGCCGTAGGTGAGGGAGTCTGGGAGAGGAAGAGGTGAAAAGAAGAGAAGAGATGGCTTTAAACTACACAATAAGGTCTGAATGTCTGAATCTGGAATTCAAGGCTCTTTATCATACCGCCCCAACCTTCCTTTTGTCTCATGTCCCCACTCACCCCCAAAATCCTACTGTCCAACCACCACCAAACATTCCTTTTTCTTTCCTTGACTCATACAATGACCCTCCTCTCTAGCTAACTGCTACCCTTCCTTTGAAATCAGTTTAAAAACCACACCACCTTTTCAGAGAAGCTTTTCCCATCTGCTCTGACCTAGTCATTTCTATTTCTTCCTCCTGTGAATTCTTATACCCTGCTCAAGCCAAACACCTGGAGGACATAGACCTGTGCTACTCATTCTTTGGATTCCAGAGCCTAGTACCTGCCTAGTATATAGCAGGTACTCAATAATCGCATGTTTAAAAAGTTGCTTGTAGCATGATTTCATTTAAGGAAATGTTAATGAGTTTCTCGGCTACATATGGCACAGTGAGAAAAGAAGTCAGTAATGTGTGGTCCTGCAAGGAGTTTCTCTAGTTCAGTTGCCTCTTTTTATAAGTGACAAAAAAGGCTTAGAGAGATTGTAACATGGCTAAGGTCACACTGCAAGGAAGTGACCAGGCCAGGTTTGGATCCCTGAAACTGACTCCTAACTCCCTATCCTTGCCTCCTCTGCTGAGCTCCAACATGGGGAGTCAGCTCCCTGGAGTCCAGGCATCTGGATATTGTCCACATGCCTGGAACTTTGTCACTGTTCCGGTGGCTGGGTTGACGTACTGTGATTAAAGGGCTGTGGTCAATTTCTGTGCCATGCAGCCCCTATGCACACAGCTCTAATGTTCTGACCATTAGGTCAGTGTCAGTGTATCTTTTCCCTCCTGGGCAGTTGGGTTAGTGGAAGAAACCCGATAAAATCCTGGAGAGGAACTTGATCATTCTCTGAAGGACTTACAAGTTGTTTGGCCTGCCTAATCTGCTCAGATACCGTCCGGGGAATATTCGGTAACCATGCAGTACAGACTGTGAATTATTCTGTGGGGACTGTTAACAAGACCCTCACCAACCCTGCCTCAGCTGAGCTCAGGGCTTGGGGGCAGCCCTCTCTCCTCCCCTCCCACTGAAGCTCTGAAAAAAAGCAGGCTTTCCCCCTTGGGGGATGGGAGCAGTAGAGTTCAAAATAAGAAGTGTTGGGGGAAAAATCCTCCCGCTTCCAAGCACAGCTCACATGGCAAAGCCGGGCCTGCTCCCTCCTCAGAATTGCGGCTGCGGATGCAATGACTTAGCCGGAATAACGGATAACGCCGATCCCACGTTTTCCGAAACCTGGCACCTAAGCATCTAACATGGAAAGGCCGACTCCCTAAAATCAGTGCAAGAAAAATTATAACAAGTTAGATCTGGAGGGACCTCGGAGATCATCTATACCCTAGATTTAAAGTTGAGAAAGCCGCGGGCAGCAAACAAGTTCACACAGTTGCTGGTGGCAGAGTAGAGACCACAGACCAAGTTGCGTGAGTCTAAACTCAATGTTCTTTCCCCTTAAACTGCCACCCGCACACACACGTACACACGCACACCTTTTTGGAGGCACCGCACAGCAAGCACAGAAGTACGCCACTGAGTCCTGTGTCCCTAAAGTATTTGACTGTCACCTCCGCTGGGGGAAAGGGCACGCAGAAAACAAGACTCCGTGTGCTGTCGCTGTGCCGCCCCCTGCCTTTCTGACCCGCGCCAGCAGAGAAAGTCTCAGAAGCCGCCCCAGGCTTTCTCCCACGTTCTCCCTTTCTCTGTTTCAGTTGAGTTTCCAGAGCGTGAGCGCCCAGGATGACACCTGGCTGGCTGAGAGCTGCCTGGGAGGCGCTGGCGGGTGCCGAGAGCGCACCGGCCCTGACGCGGGGTGCGGCACGGCTGGGAAGCCTCCGGGCCTTTGGCTAAGCGCGCCGGGGGACGGCCCAGGGGGGTGACGCGCATCCACCACTTGGCCCGCGCTCTTCCAGCCTCCGGCGGCTCACAGCAGGCTCGGCTGGGGATCCAAATGGCGGGGTGTCGGCCCTGAGAGAAGGGGGCGCGGAGGGAAGAGGGTTGCGCCTTAGCCCCGGCTCGGCCCCAACGCCCTCTCCCTGGCTCGCAGGTTTAGAAACAGGGCGGCCTTCTCGGCAGCCGACTCGGCGGCTCGGGTCCCCATATATAGTCATATCCACCGTCAACTGGGAGGCCGGCGGCCGGCAGCGAATGGGCGAGCAGCCCCCGCGGGAGGAGCGGGGAGGGGGCACGGGGCGGAGGGAGGAGAGGAGGAAGGGGGGGCAGGAGAAAAAAGCTTTTCCAAAAAAGTATTGGCTGTCTTGAGGAATGCGGTCGCCCCCTTGGGAAAGTACATATCTGGGAGCAGCAGGCGGCTCCGCGCTCGCACTCCCGCTCCTCCGCCCGATCGCGCGCTCGCCCCGCCGCTCCTGCCGCAGCCCCAGGGCCCCTCGCAGCCGCCACCATGGACGCCATCAAGAAGAAGATGCAGATGCTGAAGCTCGACAAGGAGAACGCCTTGGATCGAGCTGAGCAGGCGGAGGCCGACAAGAAGGCGGCGGAAGACAGGAGCAAGCAGGTCTGCGCCTCCCCGGCCCTGAACCCGAGCCCCGAGCGCGGGGACCCGAGCCTGGCACCCCCGGCTGGATCCCCACCCCGAGGACTCGGGGAGCCACCACCCTACCCCCACCACCACCCAGGGCGGCCAGGGCGCGCGTCTGGAAAGAAGGAAGGGAAATGCAAGAGCCAGGCTTAGTCTAACTTTGTAGTCTGATCTGAGGACGCTTATTTCCCTTCTCTGGTTCCCATGGCCCGCGAAGTCAAGTCCTAGAGGCGCTTTATTCTCAGGACTGGGAATCAGTTTGGGGGAGGGAGGAGGACACCCGGTTCCTGGGGACGTTTGAAGGAAGGGCGCGGGATGGAGAAAGGGTGTCGAGTAATTCAAGTGTTATAAGTTATTTGACTTTTGACTGGGGAGAAAGGAACGTTAAACTTGGGGAGGAAAGGGGAGTCATGGAGTTGTTACCAAAGAACAAAGATGGGACGGAATGGAGGCTACAGCCCGAAAGCCAGGCCAGCAGTGGCGTTCTTCTGTGTCCCCAAGTAGTGGACTTGAGCCCGCTGAGACCTCGGCAGGAGTCTCCTCCCAGGGCAGGTGGGTGTGCGGGGTGAGCCCTGGAGCGGTTCCAGCTCGGGTAAAGAGAAAGTTACCTTGGGTCCCTTGCACTCCATCTCGGCGGCGGTGCCCCGAGCCCCAGGGGCCCCAGTCAACCCGATGCCCGTGTGTTGTGTGTGTCTAACACCCGGTCCGTGCCGGCCGTCCGCGCCCGCCCGCCGCTGCCCCCAGCTCGAGGAGGACATCGCGGCCAAGGAGAAGTTGCTGCGGGTGTCGGAGGACGAGCGGGACCGGGTGCTGGAGGAGCTGCACAAGGCGGAGGACAGCCTCCTGGCCGCCGAGGAGGCCGCCGCCAAGGTACCCGGGGCGCGCGGCACAGCGTGGCGCACGAATGGCTAACTCTTTCTCTTTCTCTCTCTCTCTCTCCCTGTCTTTCCCTCTGTCTCTCCCGCTGTCCCTGTCCTTCTGGTTCTGTGCACCCACACCCCTCCCCTTCGGGATCACGCTGCCTGCTGCACCCCCCTCCCTCCCCGTACCCCCTGGCCAAATCCCAGCTGGAAGATGAGCTGGTGTCACTGCAAAAGAAACTCAAGGGCACCGAAGATGAACTGGACAAATACTCTGAGGCTCTCAAAGATGCCCAGGAGAAGCTGGAGCTGGCAGAGAAAAAGGCCACCGACGTAAGTGCACGCTCACACTGCTTCCCTCACCTCTTGCCTGCGTGGCCACTCTGCGGTCACCACAGGGCTAGAGAGCAATGGAGGAAGGTTACTTTCTCCTGCTGGACACCTGCACACAGCCCTGCCATGGCCCAGAGCATTGGATGCCGCCTCTGACTGCTACTGCACACATTCATTTATATTTCATCCACTCCTCTCTTCTTCTCCTTTCCTTTACCTCCCTGGGGGTGGAGGTGGGTAGATGAGAGGCTGGGAGAATAGAGCAGCTGAAATTGGACTCTGGAGGTGAACTTCACTTCCCTGGTGGCAGAAAACCCTTGAGGTGTCGTCACCAAGGTTTGTGGAGAGAATGCCAGGTTTTCTTCACTTTCTTTCCTTTTGCCCTCTCCAGTGGGTGGGAAGTTCTGGATTTTGGTGGTGGGTCTAGTCAGGGTTCAGAGAACCTGGCCTCTAAATGAAAGAAATGACACAATGGTACTTTTACTTAGAAGGCTGCACTTCATGGTGAGGCACAGAGACACTTTGAGGCTTCCTTTCTCACTAGCGTAAGCCTTAATCCACCCCTTAAGATCTGCCTGGGAAGATGATACTTGCTTGGGTCTGCAGTCTGAAGGCACTAGGTCCAGAAAGTAAGCTGTGAGTTATATATAGCTCAGTGCTTTATATGGTATAGTGAGCTAGCTGCCCCCTGCCCCTCCTGCTGGCCCCGCCCCCACCTGTCAGCCTTTTGACAACCGCCACATAGTTGCAGGGGTGATGCACACAGCTAAGGCCCTCCTAAGCTCTTTGTCCACTGCCCTTTGGAAGCTTTTTAATTGAGGGCTTGCCTCTTCTGCCTCAGAAAGTCAAGCCAAAGGACCAACTTCTTTTCACACCATTGGATTCCATGCTAAAAGCTAATTAAGCCTAGAGGCCCAATTAGAAAAGAATTCCTTGGGAAGTTGGTAACAATTCCAAGAATGCGTGAGCACAGGGAAAGCTATGCCAGCAGTTGAAACACCAAGGGCAACAGCAGACTTTTTTATATGAAAGTAACATGCAAATAACTGAAGGGTCTCAGGTCTTGAAATTAGTAAAGGCCTTTGTAGCATGAAAGGCTTGAGATGTATGTCCAGGTGTGCTTTGTAAATGAGAAATCCAGAGAGGACATTTAGAATCTGACAAAAAGAAATTTTCAGTGAAAAGGTTCCTGGAAAGGGGATTTGGGGGAAGCACTGATTTCACTAAAACATTTAAATTATAAACTACCTGGCTTTGGAAAAAGAGCCAAAAACCATATATAACTCTGAGCCTACTTTGTATAATGCAGATCAGATGCCTGCTCTATATATGGCTAAATGAAAGATGCCTGCCTCCCGCAAATTCTCCAGCAGGACGTTTATTTAGCTTTTTCAAAAGAGCTGCTGATAGATGAAGGAAAGATAGTCCTTATAAGGAAAAGAATGCAGAGAATTTGAAAATAGCCCAGTAAGACTGAAGGCAAAAGAGGGAGAAAAAGGTTACTACAATTCTTAAAAAAAAAAAAAAAAAAAGGATAATAATTATTATAACTATGCAGTGCTAACATGTCTTTATTGAAAAGTCTTGTTGAAGGGAGCACTGGAATGGGGTGGGGCAGAAATGGAAAAGAAGTTATTTAAAGTCAGCTGGTGTGGGAAGCAGCAGGGGAGGGACCTTCTTGGATCTTGTTTTGCTTATTTTTCCCACTGGGGAACTGCCCCTAAATCTGGCATATATGGTTTTTTTGGTAGTGTATTGATCACATTTCCTTTTAGGACACTTTAGGTTGTCTGGAGTTTGGAGCCCATAGGAATATTGAAGAAGTTAGTGAAGAAATGCTATACAGTCATTTGTTGATTAACGAAGGGGGATAAAGTCTGAGACACGTGTCGTTAGGTGATTTCTTCATTGTGAAAACACCACAGAGTGTATAGTACTTACACAAACCTAGAGGGTATAGCCTACTAAACACCTAGGCTACAAACCTGTACAGCATGTTACTGTACTGAATACTGTCAACAATTGTAAGACAAATCACCAGGCCATAGGAATTTTTTAGCTCTATTATAATCTTATGAGGCTACTCTCATATATATGCAGCCCCTCGTTGACCGAAACATCATTATGTGGTGCATGACCGTATTCAGAGTGGTAGCTTTTATTTATTACAAAATAGTCAGAACTTGAGGAGGAAGAGACAGATGTCACTAGAAAAAGGGAGAAGTGGGGTGAGGGAGAAGTCAGTTTCCTGAGGTGGAATCATATTAGCTTTGGGATTAGGACATTTTACTGTCATTGTTCACCAGTGTAAAACACTTTTACATTTTTTTAATTATTATTACTAAAAACATTTTTCTGCTACTTTACTGATGTACTTTACAAATCCTATTCTGGAAGTGGGCTCTTCCTAGCTTAGAAGATTGTCATCCAGGAGTAGTATCCCTGATGGTCTTGTTTCGAATTTTGTGTTGTCATTCCACCTAAGTCAAAAGTGAGGCTGAAGGGGATCGAAGACTCCATTTTTTTCTGGCCCCCAATCTCTTCCCCAGTAACTGTGATATATCTGATATTTATAGCATGTGAGTCTTTATCCCTTTGTAGGTCTTTACTTCCTAACTTAGGGATTCTCAACCTCCTCTAAACATAATCACTTAGGAAGCTTTTAAAACCTACAGTTAGGATGCACCCAAGGCCAGTTAAATCAGAATCCCTGGGGTGCAACCCAGGCAGCAGCATTTGAAAAATACCCAAATGATTCCAACCTGCAGACAAGGGTGAGAAAACGCTTCTAAACTCTTGCATAATGACATCAGCATGAAAATGAACTCACCTGCAACTGACTTTCCCAGGACATTAAGTCACTAATTGGCTGCTTAGAGCACTTGCCAGTGTCCAGCAGTTTCCTGGCAGCTCCTGGAGGTTCCCAGACACCCGGTTCCCCCATTCTCAATGTTGGAGGCCCACAGTCTCTGCACTTAGGGGACCAGCTGTAACCTCCCCGCCTGACCAGATAAACCACGTGAAAACAAAGCGAGACGCTCCCACCTACAGGATGCAAGGACCCAAGCTGGGATTTGTGAGAGTCTCAGCAGAGGCTATGAGGAACTCCACAGAAAATGAGTCAGGAAAGCAAAAGTTCTTTGTTAGGGCTTGGAGGAGGAGAGGGTTGTCAAGCATGTTTTCTTTATTATTCCCACACATAGGGAGCTGGCTTTAAGAGCTTTCTGTGACAAAGCTGAGGAGAAAAAGCCCTGAGACTTAGAAGGCATTTAAGAATACATCACAAGGGGGAAATCAGCGGAGATTGTATCTGCAGTGGTTTTCTCCACCTGTAGCCAGAGGTTCTCTCATAGGGTTCTGTGGCTTTCCTTGGGGCGCCTTTTAAAGGCATCCCAGTCCAGCCCAGGATTGATCGGATTCCAGGAGATGGCAGAGGCTGGTCTGACACCAAAGAAGGCTGTAAAGACAAGAGACCCTTTGGATGGCTGTTTTCATGGGAAGTGAGCCCCAGCGAGGTTGGCCTGGGATCACACAGCTGCTTATGGGCCTCAGCCTGACTCTTAAAACAGTGCTTGTGTTATTTCTTAATCGTAGCTATCGTTTGAGTTTTTAACTATGTACAAGGTATTGTGCTAAACGCTTTATGGTCCTTCATAATTCTCATAGCAACCTCATGGGGAAAGTACTATTATTATTCCCACTTTTACAGAGGACGCCCAGAGAAGACAAGTTATTTGGTCGAAGTCACGCAGCAGGAAACTAGGCGCCAGATTCAACGTAGGAAAACTGCATTTAGAACAGGAGGTCTAACCACTATGCTCTACACGTGGGTGCTTTTCACTTCGTGAAGTTTGGGGGAATGGGGGTATTGCTGGGGTTATAATCTTGTGGTTAGGATCAGTCCCTTTGGGGTTATAATCTTGTGGTTAGGATCAGTCCCTTTAGGGCATATTCCGGCTCCAGACCCGCAGCTCAGCTTCTCTGGCTCCTGGGCATGGGAATCTGGACTCCGGAGCGTAGCGCTCCCGCGGCCAGCAGGAGTCGCTATTGCCCTTAGCAGCCAGCTCCGTTTCCCCGGGTCACCACGGCGCCGGGGAGGGGCCTTATAAGTGGAAGCCAGAACCCTCGTGTAGTGGCCTCCCGGAGCGCCCAGCCCACCAGGTACCCCCGCCGCGCTCCGGGCGCGCCTTTCTACCAGCCGCCTCGAGCATGCGCAGTACCCCGGCCGGGCCCGGGATCCGCGGCGCGCACCCCGCCCTGCCGTGCCCGCCCCCGGCGCTCGTGCGCCCGCCTGCGGTTCGTCTGCGCCGCCCTGGAGGCCGCGACTTCCGGACTGCTCCTGGCCGCAGGGGGCGCCGCCGTCGCACGGAGAGGCCTGGGCGGGGCGGACCGGCGCTGGGCAGCCGGGACAGCCGCGGCAGCCGGGTCCGCAGGGCAGCAGCCGGCCTCTCCCATTGCAGCCCGCCCGCCCGCCTACCGGTCCGGCGCGATGGCGGGGAGTAGCTCCCTGGAGGCGGTGCGGAGGAAGATCCGGAGCCTGCAGGAGCAGGCGGACGCCGCAGAGGAGCGCGCGGGCACCCTGCAGCGCGAGCTGGACCACGAGAGGAAGCTGAGGGAGACCGTAAGGGACCCACCCATCACCCCGCACACCCCAGAGGCGCATCCTCCCCGGGCAGCCCCGGGGCGCCCAGCAGGGCCCTCCTGCAGGCTCCGGTCCCCAGTCCCCACGCCTCCAGGGCGCACCTGGCGCACCTGGGCCAGCTGGCGGCGGGCTCTGGGGAGGGGCCCGGCCTATTCTCAGCCTTTCCTTTCCATCTCGCTGATCTAAAGTAAACGCTCCCAGGGGAAGCAGGGGTGGTGTTGAGAAGGTTCTGGAAGGAGCATTTTCCCAGGAAGGGTCTGTTTCTGGGGTGGTGGCTTTCGGTCGTGTGTCTGCGTCCCCGGGAGGTGCACTTTGCGCTGCTGGCTTGCTTTACTCTGAGAGTGGAGTGGGAGGAGGTCCTTCCTCTTGGACATGCGTACCTTTGAGAAGGGGGTGCCGACAGGTCAAGTGGGAGAGACACTGTGGACTTGGGGCCCGGGGATGCTGCACTCCGCCGTCCCCGTCGACCCTGTGGTTTCCCGGAGGCCTGTGTCTCTGAGGTGGTAGAGAGCCATTGACAGCTTGACAGCGCCGCGTTCTGCTGGAAGAGCTAATATATAGTACAATACCCTTCACCCTTCCCTTTCTTCAGCAGTCCTCCTTCGCTCCTCTCTCGTACAGATAGATAATCTTTTGTTACCAAGTCTTGGAAAAAGTTGGCGAAATATCAACAGTTATTGGGTGTATTCTCTTGCGGGCTTCCCCTCCCCCTTGTTAAATGTAATACCTGGCTTCCTTCCTTTCTTCTAAGGCAAGTGTATCCAGCAAACAGGAACAGGATTTCAGAGGTAGTATAGTATTTGATATTTGTCGATTTTGTGTGTGTGTGTGTGTATTTTAATCAAGATACTGAAACAAACACCTTAGGAATGTTATGACAAGCGATAGTATGATGTCTTGCTGTGCTTAATATACGGGGCTGTTCTGAGTTGAGTAAATCGTTCTGGTTAAGTGTTTGTAAATGGCTGTATGGCTGGCCACAGAAACTTCAAGATCTGAAATGGTCCTCTTCAGAGGAAAGCTCAACTAGAGAAAGTTTCAGATAAAATACAAGCAGGAAAAAGGAAATCAATAGGCGAAAGATAATTCTCAGTATTTGCTTTATAGGACGAGTCAGCAAAAGTCCTGTGGATATCCCTGAACTTGGCTGGGTGGTAAACTAATTCCGACTCCCTAACTGGCTAGCAGCTGTCGTTGAACCATTTGAACTATATAGAATATGATGGATAAGAACAAGAACTTTGGAGCCAGACTGTCAGAATTTGAATCCTGGCTCCACTACTTACTAGCAGTGGGCAATTTACTTAACCTCTGTGTTTCAGTTCCCTCAGTGTAAAGTGTGGGTAGTAACAGCATCTTCCTGTCGGTTAAAGGAGTTACTATGTACAGACAGTACAGTGGTGCTTGGCGCAGCAGGGTAAGTGCTGTGTGCCCACTGTCATTAAAACTGCACAGCCCTGGCAACACAGTGCTCCTTCACCTTCAGTTCTCCACGCAGCAGGGGGTCTTAAAAATGGCTGGCTCATTTTATGACATCATAAAACACTTCATTTACTGCTTTTAATCAACATTTTTTGGGGCGGGGAGCTTGAATGAAGAGGAAGTGGACAGGCTGGTAGGCATGTTTGATGGGTTGAAGTGGTGTTAGTGGTAGAAGTCTGAGGTCTTCTCACCCTGCTAGGAAAGAGTATGTGTGACCCTATGCGGAAGAGCCTTGTATTGACTCCTGGCCTAGTGATTGATGTTAGACACAGAAGATAAATTTTATGAAGGGCACATTATTACTTTTATTTTAATGTGCATCTTTTGTGCATCGTTTTTATAACAGTACTCTTCCTGTGCCAGTCGGCTAAAGATAATTAATACTTTCATTCTTTTCACGGCTTTATATCAAAAGTGGTTTAAGTGGTTTCATTTTAAGTAATTTTTGCAAGCAGTCTACCTGGGTGATTGAACATAGAACCTTTTAAGACAGCAACTTGAGGACTGGATCAGACCATTGAAGAGAGACTTTCAGGCTGCAAGTTGTTCCTAACTTCTGAAATTGGAACTGAAGTGTAGCTACCTTAGGTATTTAGATGTAGCTTGGGCTGTGAGTTAAGCTAGCAGTAACAGTTTCTTTTGGCAGCAAAGATAAAGGTTTAGTGACAAAACCATGAGCCACTGCAAAAAATATTTGACCAGAGAGTTGGCCTAAATTCAAATACTCAGACGTTCAGACTGTAGTTAATAGGCCCTATTAAACCAGCCCTTACCTTGGAAAAAGCAGCCATCCCTTACTTCCTCCTAGTCTGTGTTTCCAAGTTGTGTGGATCCTTCAAAATGTTGGAATGAGGTTATTTTGCTTGACATGATTGACTCCAGATCTTGTGGCCCACTAGGGTTTTGTTTGCTTTTTTCATTATTTAAAAAAAAAAAAAAAAAAAAAAAAAGGCAAGAAGAATCTTCCTTTCTGAGTAGTATCCAGCAAACAAGGAGACAGGGAGTTGTGGCCAGAAGGTTCTTAATTAGTAACATGATTAAATCATGGGAAATAACCAATTTACAAAAATTCCCAGCATTTTCCCTCTTTACACTTGGTAAATATTTCCGGGATAGGAAACCGAGGGTGCATTTTGTGCTTGCATTGGCACTCCCAGAGTGGCTGTAACTGGAATGTACACTCTCGATTTCTGCTTTCATATGTAGGCAAGGCAGAGGCACTACAATGCCTTGTTCATGTCTGTTCTCCCTCATTATACAAATATGCCTCGTAAATTATGGGCTTTGGCACACACACAGGAGGTTGTGTTTATCTGTTATCCATGGGAGTGCCCCTTAATGTCATCAGTGTTTTTCCCCCCTTTCCTTACCATATAAGGGCAGAAGTTTAGCTTGGCTGTGGTCACTTGGTCTTACACAGCAAGTTGGGTGAAACCTTCTTCGTATAACTACAGTTTGCATAAAATAAAAAGGACCTGACCTTTGATCATCCCAGTTTCCACTCCCGGTTCAGTCAGGACTTTGGAAACATATTGCAGAGGATTGATTTCTAGAATATAATATTCTCCCACCAGTATTTTTTCTTAATAGCCTTACCTGGAATACTTTTTCAAAAAGTAAAAGTCACTGCCATTTTTAATTTTCTGTGGTTGCATTGGCTGAAACATCTGGATTTCATGAAAATCTAAGCCTCGTAAAAGGTTGTTTTTTTTTTTGTTTTTTTTTTTCCAAATCTGATTTGGGATATTATACTATGGTGGGGTGGGCATGCCCTTGATTTCTATATAGTACCATGTTGGGGTGGGGGAATGGGGTGCATGCCCTTGGGCTGTTACCTTAGAGGAGGGTCATATGCATTATAAGGCACCTCAAGTACAAAGCACCAGGAAGTTATTTAAAAACAGATCTGCAGGAAGACATTGGTAGCCTTGACTAATACAGCAGTCTCTTTTTTGAGTAGTTCATTAATTGTTAGAACACAATAGCACTTTTGAAATAAAAGAAACTATCATCCCAAATTGAAAGACTTCACTGGCAGTCAGCACGTGGGGCTGTTGTTATAAGAAAGCTAACTCCCCTGGGTGCAGTGGCTCACGCCTGTAATCCCGGCACTTTGGGAGGCCGAGGCGGGTGGATCACCTGAGGTCGGCAGTTCGAGACTAGCCTAGCCAACATGGTGAAATCCCATCTCTACTAAAAATACAACAATTAACTGGGCATGGTGTCACGTGCCTGTAATCCTAGCTACTGGGGAGACTGAGGCAGGAGAATCGCTTGAACCCGGGAGGCGGAGGTTGCAGTGAGCCAAGGTCACGCCACTGCACTCCAGCCTGGGAGACACAGCTAGACTCCATCTCAAAGAAAAAAAAGAAGAAGAAGAAGAAAGCTAACTTAGTACACTAAGAGTGATTTACATGCCTAGAAATAATTTGTGTCCAGGGTCTTGACCCTCCCCAAATGCCTTGTTATTTATATGTGCTTTTAAATAACAGATGGTCATGTGTCTATGGGCTTGTACCAGCAGAGGCAACAGCAGGTCCTTAAGAATCCCCAGGTGCCATGATGAAAAGAACCTTAGAAAATATCGAAATAACCTCAAAACTTAGAAAAAAAAATACCAGAAATAAAAGCTAGTAAAGGTGAGAGGTGTGGGGCTTTTGGAGCATAGAGCATAATAAATCAGAATAAAAAGTAAAAATAAGAAAGAGAAAAAAGTAGCCCTGATTAAATTATAAAATTAAACATATCTTGAATTCTAACAAACCAAACAAAAATTCTACTAGGCCAATGTAATAGGGCCTGCAGAGCCTGTCATGGGTTCAGGGTTTTCCCATAAAGTTAGGTGTGCCTCAGATACTACTCCCAGGTCCTGGCTTTAACCTCAAAGGCCCTCTGCCTGTCCTGCTCTGAAACCTCTGGGGCAGTAGGCATTGACTTCTGGGCCAGGGAGTAAATGTTCCGTGTCCTTATGTTCCATGTCCTTACGTGAGCTTCCTATTACCCATTAGCATTGTTTTATGAAGTTTTCAATTTTATATCCTGCCTAATTTCAAAAAGATTGTGATCATCACTTTAGTGGATGATTTGCATTGCAGCAGCTGTTCTCCTAGTCCTAATTAGGGTCTGTCCCTGAGGCCTTTCTTGGGGAGTTGGGATGGGGGCGGGAGAATATCTCAATCTGATGTCGGAAGAGATAAAGACCACAGGAGTGAGAACTGCCAGTTCCAAGGTTTCCATGACGTTCTGGGAAGCCAGGAGAAGTGACAAGTGGAGAGCTGGCATGCCAGGAGCCTGGTGACTTGGATTTTAATCCTGTCTCCCACTGATGACTCTATGGCCTCCGCATACTTCAGTGCCCAGGGTCAGAGTTCCCTCCTACCGCCTCTTTTTAGTCAAGAGCTAGAAGAATGGCCAGCTTCTTTGGGTGGTGGCAAAGGGGATTGTTTATTTATAGTACAGATTCCTGCCCTCCCCCTTTGACCTCCTGAATCAGAATCCCTAGGGACAGGGCCTGGAAGTTTGATTTTTTTAATATTTATTTATTTTTTTTTAAATTTTATTTATTTATTTTTTTTTGAGGCAGAGTCTTGCTCTGTCACCTAGGCTAGAGTGCTGTGGCGTGATCTCGGCTCACTGCAACCTCTGCCTCCCGGGTTCAAGTGATTCTCCTGCTCAGCCTCCTGAGTAGCTGGGATTACAGGCACGTTCCACCACGCCTGGCTAATTTTTGTGTTTTTAGTAGAGTTTCACCATGTTGGTCAGGCTGGTCTCAAACTCTTGACCTCATGACCCAGCTGCCTCGGCCTCCCAAAGTGCTGGGATTATAGGCGTGAGCCACAGCGCCCACCTGAAATTTTGATTTTTTTGATGCTCATCTCTGGGTTGATTCTGACACTCAGTCACTTGTGGGAATTGCTGATGTGGACAATGCCTAGGGATCCTTCTAGCTAAAAAGTTGAGACCCTATTTTTTGGATTTACAGGGCCTCCTCAGGAAGGGGCAGGCACCCTCAGGTCTGCTGTGTGTGCCCTACCATTCCTCTCTCTGTATCACAAACTGGCACCTAGAAATGGGTCTCCATGCCCAGTTGTTGCTGGGGCACCCTCTATGAAGCCCTGCTGGCTAGTATTCCTGTAGGACATATTTTCTGATTTCCGGGAGTCTGAGGTTCTACAGAACGACCCTGGGGAAACACAGGAGTGGCATTTAGACAACAGCATTCTGTAAACGCAGTGCCAAGAGCTCAGGGAAAGAATGGGGGTGGGGTTGATCGGAGGGAAGACACGGATGGATTGGTGGGGGCCCTTTGGGTAGGGAGATCTCATGTGCGAGGCTGGAATGAACATGAGGTGCTGTCTCCTTCCTTTCTGGTGACTCAGCTGTGTGGGGAGCTGGGGGATAGAGACCTGTCACCCAGAGGGTTCTATCCCCAAAACGTAAACAGTCATCTTTCTGCGAGTACAAAGTCCTTGAGGTTTAGGCCCAGATCTAAAGCAGGGCAGAGAACTTAGAACTTGGTAGCTACAAAAAAGTTTTGAAAATCTTGCTGGCATTGCTCTAATAGGCCGTAGCCTCTGTAACAAGGATATTTGCCATCATATTGAAAATAGTAAGAAAGGAGGAAAGAAAAGAAAGTGCACAGTGCTTTTGAATACATAACCTAGACCCTCTGCGGAGGCTTCTTGTTGTTGTAGGGCTTTTGGATTGTGTGCTTGGTTTTTTTGTGTGGTTTTTAATTTTGTTTTGTTTTGTTTGCCCTTTGTTTTTGCTTCAGCTCTGAGTTCCCCTCCACCCTCAAAAGGAATAGAATTTTACTGGAAAATGAAAATATAGAAAAGTGAAGAAATCTTAACTGACCCAGAAGTATATCCTTAATATATACATCCTTCCAGTAATAGTAATAAAAAAACGCCCAATGGTTTTTCAAAGACACTTCTCTATAATTAAGAAATTTGTTATCCTATTACCCTTGCCCTTCAGTACACACACACACCAGAAACAACAGTCATCTGCCAGTAATTCCTAGCTGGGCCCATTTACCAGCTGTGCACTGATAATTATTTACTTCGTAGGCAGTACAGTTGTAAATGCTCTTCCTCCGGTTTATTTCACATTTGCCCTGCTCCCTGCCTCCATCAACCAATTACTACATTTTTGTCAAGATAAAAGTGTATTCACATGTTTTTATAGAGTCCTTCACCGTGGTTGGAGATGCCCTACTCACCTGTCTTCTCAGATAAAACTTGGCATTTAAAATCTTACAAATCTAGATGAGCAAAGAGCTGAAGGTTCTCAGATTCCTTTGATTAAAGACTGACCACAGTCTCTAACTGCATTTGCATTTCCAACTCTGTATTGTGGATCCATAAGCTAAGAACATTGCTTTTATTAAAATTAGGTTGGTTTTACTTATCTTACTGAGCCCGTACTCTGTGCAGAGAACTGTGAGTTCTCTGGATTCGAGCAGCTTACAGGTCAATGGCAAAGACAGGGCTGTATGTGGAGAAATTTGTTATCCTATTACCATGGGTCCCTAAGTGTGTATTGTAATTTCTAGAAAACTCCTAAGTGTTCTGAAAACCCTGCCACCCCTTAGTGAACATACATTCACAGTGGATGAGGATATTGTACCTAATGAGTAAATTCTGCCTCCCACTTCCATGCACAATATTTAAACAGCCACCAGTGCAAGTGTGTATAATGGACCATCATAGTCTTACAAGTGTTCTGAGACTCATAGCAACAATTTCTTATGACAGGGAAAAAATCATTACTTCTCAAAGAAACCAACATTTTATTTCAGACAAAGATACCAAGTAAAAACAGTACTTGTATTATTTTTCTTTTTAGTAGTTTGATACTCTTCTTGTATTAACCTTGACTTCGAAGAAATTTCATAGGCTTACATCAAAAACACTTGGGAAATTTGTCTTGGCTCTGTTCCAATGAGGCCAGTTATTCTACAAGGGGTTACTGGATTGTGTTGGGCCTTCATGTGGTGTGTATTTTAGAACCCCTGAATTTTAAACTATTTGAGTTCCTTTGTAAGGATCCTTTGATAAAGTGGCTAGAAGAAAAGACTTGCGTGAAACTCTTGAGTCCGATTTCTGGCTGTACTGCTATTGTCTTACATGGCTGAGCCTGGGTAAGTCTTGTCTCAGTTCACACTTCAGGCCCCCAGTGAGTGAGGTGGCTGTGATGACGCTCTTGTTTAACAGGCAAGTAAAGCCAGGGTGTTGAAATCTGTGGAAGAAAGGAACCATGTGGAAGAGCATGTGCTAATGATCTGTCTGATGAGAATTGTGTGTATAGATTTGTGTATACACAAATATGGATGTTTACTGTATGAATCAATGTATGAATGTGTCCAAGAACTCTGGAGTTGATAAGGGCTTGTAATGCACTTAAAGGTAGCTCACCACAAGACAGTCTTCCTGTCTGAAATCAGCATTGCAGTCCCAGCCATTTCCTGAAGCTACCGCCTTCACTTTCTCCCCAACTCTGAAATGCTTTTCACTCTCTCTACCTAGGCTGAAGCCGATGTAGCTTCTCTGAACAGACGCATCCAGCTCGTTGAGGAAGAGTTGGATCGTGCCCAGGAGCGTCTGGCAACAGCTTTGCAGAAGCTGGAGGAAGCTGAGAAGGCAGCAGATGAGAGTGAGAGGTGAGAATGCCCCATCAGCCATCTTTTGCAGCTGCCTTTCCTGGTGGAATAAACCGGAGGGCTCCCGTGATCTTTGAGGTTTAAGAATTTTTCAGTCCCCTGGTGGTGGGATCATTTCCTCTATTGATCCCAGGTATAACTCAGTTGGTTTTGTTCATTTAGCATCAGTGAAACACCTACTATGTCCAAAGCACTGTCCTAAGCCCTAAGGTTACAAAGAAGAAGAAGATCTTGTTCTTGCCTTCACAGAGCTCACCCTCTAATGAGGCAGACAGATATGTAAAGGAGAAGTGTCAGGGATACGAGTTGGCCCTTTCATTCCTACTGACCACAGAGCAGTTGTGCATTTGTTAAAGTATAACTTTATTTTATAATATACCAAGGAAGCTTAGGCCTAAATAAAGGAACTGTGGACTATCAGTTGTCAAATAGCTTAACAAATAGGTGGAAGAAAAAACACAAAGCAGAAATACGGTCTGCAAAAGTAAAATATTTTGGACTTGGTCTCTATACACACAAGACACGTGCACACAAATAGTCAGATGCTCGTGTGTTCTGAGTCCTCCTCTGCTGTAATCTGGCTCTAGCTGAATCATTACTCTAAGATTCAGCTCTGTGGTAGTAAAGGAAAGCATGGTTTGTATAGACCAGCACAGCCTTGGGTGGTCTAGAAGGCATTTTCCCTTATGCTCAACTGTTGGAATTAAGGATTTGCCGTATTGCATGGAAGTACTTCAAGAGAGACTCCATGAAGTGAGAGAGCGTTCTGCTGCTTGAGGGATGGCATAGCATGAAGGGCTCAGAACACTGAATGTGTATCTGTCTGTGCTGTGACCTGGGCAAGTGAAGGCAGTCAGTCATCTTGTCCATTTCTCACTCTTTGAAGTGATCCTGCCACCAGGTACCCGGTATAAAGAGTGATTTCAGACTTTAGGATTCGAGAAGATTTTTAGCTAAACTTTTTAGGCCATTATCCACTGCTGCTTAGTGTTTCTTCACCAACCAAGCATTTTGGACTTCTTTAAGATGCCTAATCATCTCTTACAGTGTACACATAAGAGCGGTTTTTGTGGCTGACTTCTTTCTGAAATATACTTGTTAGTGCACCTTAAAGGCAGTCTGGTAATGTTAGACTTCGAAGTAAAGGGGACTTGGGGGTCATTTAGTCCCTTAGTTTTACAAATGAGAAAACTAGGGCTCAGAGACGAATGTGACTTGCACCAAGGCTCACAGCATGTTTGTGGCTAAGCCAAGACTGCGACCCAGATCTCCTCAACTGTATTCCAGTGCTTCATCAAAAGATAGTGGGCCAGATGCAGTGGCTCACACCTGTAATCCGAGCACTTTAGGAGGCCGAGGTGGGCAGATCACTTGAGGCCAGGAGTTCGAGACCAGCCTGGCCAACATGGCATAACCCCTAAATCTACTAAAAAATACAAAACTTAGCCAAGTGTGGTAGTGCACACCTGTAATTCCAGCTACTCGGGAGGCTGAGGTAGAAGAATCGCTTGAATCCAGGAGGTGGAGGTTGCAGCAAGCCAAGATCACGCCACTGCACTCCAACCTGGGTGACAGAGTGAGACTCTGTCTCAAAAAATAAAAATAAAAAAATAGTGGTTCACTTATACTGCCTACTTAAATTTTGATAAATGAATTCCATTTTACATGACTTGTTATTCCATATATCTGTAAAATATCATAGGTCAGTTAGTATTTTTCTGAAACATAACACCATGCCATAGGACCCTAATACACTCAGTATAGAGGACAGTGTCAGGCCTGTCTCCCAGCATTGCTGTCATGAAAGGGTTCCATTACAGGTAAAACTTAATTTGAAGCATTCAGTTGAACCATAGGAAATTGCCATTATTACTTGTCTGAAATGGTCAAATATCAGCATTTTTTGTGGGCCTACTAGTTTATTAAATCTAATATTAAGTCTAATATTTTATTAAGTCTAATATTTTTGCTTATGGTTGGCTGGGTAAGAAGATTCTCTGTAGAAAGAGGTATATAAAGATAAGTTTGATTTTGTTCTAGCTTTGATTCATGTGCAAGCTGAGGCTTCCCACAGAAAAGGCAAGAAATCTCATTATCTTTTTAATAGTAAAGCATATTGGCTTTTCCGGTTTCATGCTGCCAAGATTCAGACAGGATCCTGACATGGTACCTTTTATCATTAATGTTAGATGCCTGATAGTTTGATCGGTACTCAAGGTGAGAGAGTTCATTCACAGTGAATGAACAGAGAGAAATGTGTCTCTTTTTTCCACCTTTAGCTCTGGAAATTGTTGTTTCCTGGTTTGGAAAATAAAAGTAGCTCTGTGCTCTATTTTGGTCTACCACTTACACTAAGCCTCACAGGCCACAGCAGTGCAGTGTGCATTTGGGAAAGTCAGCTCTAAATCTTGGGTTTTCCTGCTTGTCTTTCTTTCCAGAGGCATGAAAGTCATTGAGAGTCGAGCCCAAAAGGATGAAGAAAAAATGGAAATTCAGGAGATCCAACTGAAAGAGGCCAAGCACATTGCTGAAGATGCCGACCGCAAATATGAAGAGGTCAGGTCCTGGGGCCCACAGCCTTGTGGACTTCCAACAGTGGCCTTCAGGAGGCCAGGGAGCAATGCACAGTCTTGATTCCTCAGTGAGGCCATCTGCTTGGTTGGCAGAAATGGGTGGTTTCGAGAAGCAAAGTTCCTTTGTCTCCAGAAAACAGTTCTCATTTTAATCCTGCTAGGGGATCCCAGGCTTTATCAGGAAGCCGATCAGTGGCACTGGGAAGAAGGACCAAAACTCCTCTCCCCAAACCACAAAGACCTGGACAGAAGATCTTTGGCCAGAAGGGAGAGTTGGGCCCTGGGTCTTGTGAAAGGAGGCTCTCATGCTGTCATGGTGCAAGTCACTTCTTCTCAGAGTCACCTGGCACATCCAGATTGGGCAACCCAGAGACCACAGACAGTTTCTCAGTGGATTCATGGAGGCCTCTCTCCTCAAGGGTGGTAGAAAGCTATTATCAATGCAGATTTTCAGTAGAATTTGCTGCTGGTCATGTTCCCATGAAAACAGCCTCCTGCGATAAGAGGCAGTATGATTATTAAGATTTCTGTTTTTTCCTTATTGGATCACATTGTGGCTATCCTGAAACAGCATTGCCCCTCCTTTTCATTATCATTATTACCTTCAGATTACACTATGCTCACAAGTTTGATCTGCTTCAGAGGCTCCCTTCCTCTCTCTGGTTCTTCCACTAAATACAAATTTGATTTTGTCAATTATCTTACCAACTTGTGTCACGTTCGTGTCTCTCGTATTCTTCCTCTGCAGTAAGGAGGTAGATGTACAGATCAGCCATCGAATTGAAGGAGTTCTTAGGTTTATTTTGTTTTCCTGGCAGCCCCCACCTTTTCAGTATATGTCTCATCCTACTGCCGTTTTTGAGATTGTGAATTTGTATTTTCTCCCTCCTTCCACATTTTGGCCTGGCTGCCAGTTCCAGATCAGACTTCCAATTGGGACTGCCCAAGCACAGCTGACCATTCTGAGTCTGAGCAGAAGCCTCTGATCTCCTCTCTGCTCGCACTCCTAATGGAGAGTTGCTGCTCTCCGGTCTACCAGAAAGAGGATCATATTGTTTGTAGACAAAACCCTTAGTGCCTGATGGGATCTGATCGCTACCCCCCTGCCCTCCTACACAAAACTTGCAAGATCCATGGTGTGTGTGTTGTGTTTTCCTGCTGCAGGTGGCCCGTAAGCTGGTCATCATTGAGAGTGACCTGGAACGTGCAGAGGAGCGGGCTGAGCTCTCAGAAGGGTAAGCAGGCCCGGCGCCAGGAGGCCACGAATGGGGTGCTGCAGAGCAGTGACTAAACAGCATGACCTTCTGGCAGCTGCACATTACCTGTTTCAGCTCCGGGCTCCTTTTGTGCTCATTTGATGTGGATGAGCCACGAGTATGGAACATGGAGGACTCGTGTGGGGTGTCTATGTATGAATGCGTGTATCACTGCATGCCTTACCTGCACACTGATTTTGTGAATGGCCTTGTGCATTTCCTGTGTCCACTAACAGCCAAGTCCGACAGCTGGAAGAACAATTAAGAATAATGGATCAGACCTTGAAAGCATTAATGGCTGCAGAGGATAAGGTACTGATGGCTCATGTGTGGTTTTTAGGTTTCACTGCAACCCAGACGTCTTTCAGCTTCCAATGCCTACTGGTTCGTTTGGTATAACGACTGCACCTTCACTTCACCCTCTGCTATTTATATCTTGCTTTAAGTGCTTTCCCTTGGTCCTTTATGCTCCTTTGTTTTCCCTTCATAAATGCTCTTTGGGCAGCCAAAAAAGGAGCCAAATTATTGCACTTCAAAGTTGTTGGATTTTGTCACCCTGCCTTCTGCTGTTGCGAGGTTGGGGGACAGTGTTCCTGGCAAAACTAAACACTTTAATACCCGATGATTTGGCTACTTTCAGGCAGCCCTTCGTCTCTAGGACTCGGTTTTCATTTTTTCCCATCCCTCTCCTTTTTCTCTCCTCCTTCCTTTGGCTTGTCTCCCACCCTTTCTGCCTCTGATCGAAAACGTTAGCAAATGTGCCGAGCTTGAAGAAGAATTGAAAACTGTGACGAACAACTTGAAGTCACTGGAGGCTCAGGCTGAGAAGGTAGGCCAGGAGCATGGTGTGGGGGAAAGGCATCTTTTAAGAGCTGCTCCAAAGAGGCCCTGCCAGTGAAAGCAACACATACAGTAGACATTTTAGTAAATGGCATATTGTGAGGTGATTTTTGGAGAGTTACTAGGTAACAAATTCTTTTTATTAACTAGAGAATTTATTTTATCTTAGGGATATGAGTCATCAATTTAATTTAAACCAAGTGCCAAGTGGATAAGTTATCTTGTTGTTATCCCATGTAAAACAATAGGCAAGAAAGCAGAGAATGTATTGCAGTGTGCCATTCGATATCAGAGGTTCCATTACCTCCTAAGAGATCCTTAACATCTGTTGGCTGGGCTGGCGAGTTCTTTGCATGAGAAGCCATGAGTAGATTGAGCTGCAGCCTGACATCTGGAATGCTCTTTCTAATTACAGTACTCGCAGAAGGAAGACAAATATGAGGAAGAGATCAAGGTCCTTTCCGACAAGCTGAAGGAGGTAATATGAGAGTTGTGGATGAAGCCAACTGGATTTTAAATGAGTTTGTTTTCATGGAACTGGTCAGGGCCTTTTCATTTTAAAGTTCTAGTGATCCAAGTCAGGAATATTCTAAGGTTGCCTTGGAGTGTGTGTACAGTGCTAGCTGCCATTTCTCACAGAGGTGACTGAAACTGACAAGTAGTTTCAGATCCACTTTATGGGTGATGTGCTTCATTTACATCCTCTAGTTTCCCTGTGTTTGTAGCTGCGGGAAACACCAAACTTCCCAACTTTAACTCAAATAAATCATTACAGGCTGAGACTCGGGCTGAGTTTGCGGAGAGGTCAGTAACTAAATTGGAGAAAAGCATTGATGACTTAGAAGGTAAGATCTTAAGTAGTGTTTTTAGTTTAATCCTTCTGGTGAAATAGTGATGTGGCAAAACAATTTTCCAATTCAAGGGCATCCACCTTGATACGCTCCTTTGCACCTGCACATTCTTCCTGTCTGTCCTCTGGGGTTTTCCTCTGTGGCTCTTAAACTCATGAACCTGAGTCTTCTGCTCACCAGGTGACTAGTTAGCTACCAGCCATAGTGGCAGATGCCATCCAGCTTGACTTCATGCTCATTAGAAGTGTGGCAGGTTTATTTTTCATTGTGAGTGAGGTGCTTATAGGTGAGAATGACTCAGTATATTTTATATCTTTAGTGTCACTTCCTAATTAAATTGGGAATGATGTGGTGATTGTGGACTTGTTTTTAGAAGAACCCATCTTCTTCCAAGTATGAATTCAAAGTAAGGATTTGGGGGTTTTTTTAAGTCATGTATTATCTTATCAAACTACTTTATATCCTGAAGGAGGAGGGAAAAATTATACTTAAGCATTTCTCCCCTAAGGCACTTAGGTTTTATTTTAGTAATAACCACTCTATCTCACCGATATCCTATATGTTGAGCTTTGAGGTTTGTGAAGGATTAGCTGTGAACAAGAAAGAAAAAAGACAAACAAATATATACATCACAGAAGGGATTAGAGAAGGAACTAGTGTTTGGTACAGATAATCAAAATAGTGGAGAAGAGAGAATGACAAATGGTTGCAAAATGATCTGCCAAAGTGCAGCAAAGTATGAAACCTGCAGCATTACAAAACTAAATTGCAGACTTGCCATACCACTGCCATATAAAGTGTGGCACTCATTGCTTTTCAAGCCTCCTGGACCAGTAATAGGCACCTTGAGTGGGAAGACCACAGGAGTAGCTTAAATGACACTAAGAAATCACTATCCCAGTGGTCTAGTGTGGTCAGGAAGTCGGTGGTTTGAAGGTGGAGCCAGATAAGGACTACAGGCTGTAGTCACAAATTGTTCTTCCAAAACACTGCTGTTGGATTTTTTTTTCCCATTGTTTATAGCTGCAGATGGCTGACTACTCCAGTGTAATTAAAATATAGCTCTGCAAAAGAAAGATGTTCCATTAGCCCCTGTCTCCCCTCACCAGGAGACATCCTTCTGTGGTTTCGTTTAGGATTTAACATGGTTTACTGATATACCTACCATATTTGTTATGATTTTCGTATTGAGTCTTTCTCATTTTATTTTCTAATGGGTTTTGTTCTCTTTGTTTTTGTTTCAATTTATTTAAAACAAAACGCACGCCTCCTGCATTGGCCACCTGCTGCGGCACCAACCCCTTCATGCATTGCCCTTTTCTTGCTGCTGTGTTGGGATGGTGCATGCACCACCCTCACTCACCTTCCATCTCTTGATCACTCTCCATGTTCTTGCACCTCTGCCTTCCACTTCCTGGTCATAGACGAGCTGTACGCTCAGAAACTGAAGTACAAAGCCATCAGCGAGGAGCTGGACCACGCTCTCAACGATATGACTTCCATGTAAACGTGCATCCACTCTGCCTGCTTACACCCTGCCCTCATGCTAATGTAATAAACTCACCACCATCCCTTCCTTGCTCCCAGATCTCCATCTTTGCACTCTTGTGTTCACCCTTTTTGTCATAACCTAGAATAGTTATTGTTTTTTCACTTTCTACTAATATGAAGGCCAGCTAGATTAAGTGTCTATACAAACCATTTTCTTT